>NW_027498001.1:0-143595 GCF_021521415.1 Bidens hawaiensis
TACTATGGCATGTATGTTTTAGTTGTAGGTTTATCATAATATTCATGTTTTCTATTACATACATGAAAAACTGATCAACAACACCGTTACATTTTAAAAACGTGCATAATTTACACCATAATTACAAAAAGGGGGAAATATGAATCACAAAATACCCGACAATTATATAATAAATCAAAATCAAATCCGAATTCCAAAAATCTCAAGCACAATACATAAATAAAGTTTTTCGTAGTTTTAGTGATTTTGCATCCATGAAAAACTTATATGTATCATATTGGTTGTGTGCCGTCTAAAGTGGAATCTGGAAGAAGGTAATGGTGCTGCGATCCGGAGTCTAAGTCGTCTGAATTATTTTTAGACGTATTTGGTTTGCTGTAAATTGAATAGAGTGCAAGTTGTGCAAACCCAAGGATAAATCCAGTCCCATTTGGTACCTAATAAAATTAAAAGAAGACAGTTAGTGTGATGTGACCGGGTTAATTATTTTTACAAAAGTTATTTGTAAATATATAACGGATTGTTATCTTTGTAAAATAGTTATATATATATATATATATGTGTGTGTGTGTGTGACATAATTGATAATTTGTAAGGTTTTGGTAACCTAGCTTGTTCTCTTTGTCAAGAGCTTTATAACGAGATTAAAATTATCTAAAATCGCTAAGATAACAATAGTCAAATCACTCTACACAATTTAGTATTCATTGATGGATTTCAACATACAAAAGCACAAAACCCCTATAACCCATTTTCACCTATAGTTCCGGTTGTTATACGTCAGGAACAGTTTTGTGAGAACAAAAATTGTTTAAAAGGAATCTTTAACGCATCCTCAACCTAAACCTACTATTGACATAATATATTTGATCCTTGGAGCTGGAGATATTTTTGAAAATACCGAGTACATATTTTTTTAATATTTCATATATATGATAAAATATTATGTAGAAGATATTATATCAAGTTGTTTCTAATAAATAAATGTGTATTTCTTTATTTAATTTATAAAAATAGAAAGACACAACTAATAATATTAATAATAAGTTTCAGAAATTGGAAAGCGACGTGGGATGCGCGTCGTGGATCACGTTATATGCACATGCTAGTCTCTTTTAATAATTTCATGGGTTATTAATATTTTAATTTTCCAGCACATTTTCAATAACTGTTGATCTTTATATCAATTATATATTAGTTCATATATTTATCAGCTAGGTTAGGTGATACGGTGTTTGAGAGCCGTGGCGACTCTCAAACACATAAATTGGGGCGTTAAAAAGACAGATTTTTATACACTTCTTAAAATATTAAATTGTACATAATATTATACACTTCTTAAAACACTACCTAGTACGTCAAGTGTAGTTTATTACCTAGTACGTCAAGTGTAGTTTATGAAATATAATATTACTAGCTTTTGAGCTCGTGTATTATACGGGATTTTTAAAATAATAAAAATAAAAAGATCCATTATCTAAAAGAAATAAACAGAATTATAGGTAAAAAGAAGATAAAATATATTTAGTATAAACAATAAGAAGTCTAAAATCTCAAATTTACAAATTTGATTTTTTTATATACAACATTTGCAAAAATTGTTTTGACCAATTACCCGTGGATAACTATGATAAATGAAATGAGAGATTAGAAAAATTATAATCCATTTCTCAAAATTGTTTTGTCCCATGACCCATGAATATGTACGATAAATAAGATGAGAAATAGAGAATTGAAAATGAAATTATAACTCATTTGCCAAAATTATTTTGGCCCATGACCAATGGATAGTTAAAATGAATGAAATGATAAATTAGAGAATTAGAAAGGAAATTATAACACATCTGTCAATATGGTTTTGCTCCATAACGCATGGATAGGTAGGATGAATGAGAAGAGAAGTTATGCCTAGAATGAATGTGAGATTGCCACATCATCCTCACCATTTTTTTTTATTAGTATAGTTAGATATAATATTAAAAGGAATATATTCTAATAGAAAAATTCTCAAAAAGAACCATGAGGGAGAGAGGAAAAAACTTTCCTTTAAATATTCAAGTTTTCTAAAATGTCTCAATTAACTTGGACTGGGGCGACACTTTGGTTTCTGTTCCGACGAGATTTCTAGCTCAATTAAAAGATGACATGTAGATAAAGACTGATACGAACGTCCATATTTTTTAAAATCTTGTGGTTTTCATCCAAATTATTTAATTACATCTTTTGCTAAAAAAACAGTCTCCCCAGATAGTTTTTTTATGCTTTCTACCTGGTATGCACAAATTCTATTTTTTTTATTGAAAAAAGTGCATTTTAAATTGCATCTTTCAAAACGCATTTCAAATGAATCTGTTCCAAAGAAACCATATTTTCATCTTTTCTATCTGGTAAAAACAAATGTCATGTTATTATATGTTCTTATATTTTCATCTTCTCAAAATCCCTTCTCTCTCAATCCGATCCGTGTTTCTTAATAATACTTTGGCACTTTGATCTTCATCCACAATAATGAAGTTTAAGAGAGGAGATCGAGTGACGGTTGTTGATATGGGTCCTGAGTTCATTGAATTACAAAAATGACAATGGAAGAAGATGAAGTATTAAATTAGTTAAGGATAATCAAAATTATTTGTAATAACTAATAGTTAATTTAAGAAAGTGTGGCCCACCTGAAAACTAATTGGATATTTAGTTGGTGTGGACGGAATATATTTAAATTTTGTCTATTTAAACAGAATATCAATAAATCATGTCGGTCTAAACGAGATTTAAACTTTAGTAACTTATAAGAACAAAATATGAATGTACGGTACCCTTTAGAACAAATTCACTTGAAATGCGTCTTGACAGGCGCAATTTCAAAGTCACTTTTTTCCAAAAAGAAAAATTAGAATATGTATGGACCAAGTAAGAAACATAGAAAAAAAACCGTCCGGTGAGATTACATTTTAGAAACAGATATAATGAAATAAATTTGACGGAAACCACAAGGTTTTAAAAATTATAGACGTCTGTGTCAGTCTTTATCCACATGTCATCTTTTAATTGGGCTATAGATTTCATCGGAACAAAAACCAAAGTGTCGCGCACGGTTCAAATTTGTTGAGACACTTTGAGAAACTTGAATATTTAAGGATCATTTTTTTTATCTATTTTTAATTAAATAGTTTTATAGTTTTCTTTATTAAGGCTAAACGGTGTGGGTGTTGATTTACAGCCTTAACTGCCTAGCTGGCCATCGACACCGTCGGCAAACACCACCCCCGTAGTTTTGGTGTCGCCAGCGGTGAAAATTTTGTGGAATTTTTGCCGATTATTTCACCGCTCAAATCCTCCAATGTCCCTATTATTTTTAACCCATTTGATCAAAATTAACAATAGAAAATCAGATTAATCAACAAACTCACCAACAATGGCCTGATTACTATGGATCTGAAGCAAACACAGTTGCGATCTTTGTTTCGGTACCCGGGTTTGAGAGTTCGACCGGTTTCGGCTCTTGTTGTGACGGAATAGGTAGTTTTTTTTGTTGATTTTAGGGTTTGCAGATTTGTGATTTGGGAATATTGGTAGCTTGGATTTTGAGTACAATTTCAAATTTTGGATTGGAAAGGATAGTACACAGCTTGGATTGGAAACGGCAGTATGCAATTTACTCAGCTTGATTGGAAATGAGTAAATTTGATAGATTTATGTTTTAATTGGATTATAATAATTATTTTTATTTAATAATAATAATTATTATTTTAATTGAAAAGAGGAGGAAGTAAATTGGGAACCATTTCCTTGATATGGCGCTGATGTGACGGTATAAATCAGGAAATAAAAAGGCATCCATGCCTGATAAGTCTAACATTTTAAAATGAGAAAAAGATAAATAGGATTGTACTACCTTCAGTTTTGATTTTAAAACACGTTGTTCTTTTCAAATATGAGGGAGAAGTGACCACGTCTATCATATAATTTGTTACCTTATCTAGTTGGCCACATGTACCCCTCCCTTTCTGTATTCTCTCTTGACATACAAACTTTCTTGATTTGGCTGGATCTTTCTGATTGATTAACGTATAAAGAATAAAGTATAGTTACCCGGGATAACTCAATTTTAAAAGACGATCAATACACTCACGACCACAGACAACCTTAAGTAACCTAAGCCCCCATCTTTTGTTTCGGTAAAAACCTGTCACCTGAAGGTCCACTAAGATAAAATCCGGTTTGATCATATTCAAATTTAAGGCCCTATGGCATCTGACCCAAATTTTCACTTCCCCTCCAATGTTGTACTAAAGCTCGGAAAGTTGGATCTATTCAACGCACACTTTTAAATTATTATAAGTTCTATTATTCTAGATTATATGTATACACACACTACCTATGCTCAAGCACGATACGATGGGCAACAACACTTAAAATTTGTAAACAAGCTTAGTCAAAGATAGCTTGAGCTTGACTTGAACTTCATAAGAAGCTCGCCGACTCGACTCAAAATTAAAATCGAGCTGGAATCTTAAACTTAAACTCGGCTCGATTAAAAAATAAGTTGACTCACTCAACCGAATTTGCATTAACTTTATGACTTATTATTACAAAGGATGGCTCACTCAAACTAAATTTGGCTTAACTTTATGACTTATTTCATTAAAAAGGCTAGCACGTAACTTTTTTTTTAGTAAAACGGCTAAAAAAAATTTATACGTAGCTAAATAGTCGAGTATGTAATTTATACATTTTATTAATTTTTGCATAGGCTTACCTTTTTATAGAGTATAAGGCGGTTCCTCGACTTTCTTTCTTATCAGTGTGGGATAAAAAAATAATGAGTTATTTTTGAAGTTCATACAAAAAGGTAATTGTTGTACTTTATAGGACTGTATAATAACACTTATAATTACCAAAATTTTTAAACTTATGTATAATTAACTTCTTTATTTTTTCATTTGCATTATATTATAGAAATCAATACTCGAGATTTTGGATCAAGCAATCTGGAAGTCAGCAAAATAAATTATGTGGTTAGGCCTAAATAAATTAGAGGGTCGAGGGAGAAACAATACCAAGAGGAACCAATCTTGCACAAGAATGGCGTAGAAAGTCCATACCCCGCCATTAAGTAAGAGAAAGAGGCTAAGAAGAAACGGCATGTACTCTACGCTTTTAGTCGTCAACACTAGTTTCTGCATAATTAATTGATATAATCATATTACAAAATACAAACATGATAAGCAAGATAAGTTTTTTTAAATTTTAAATATATCTTGATATAATTCTATAAAAGGAATCATTCAGTTAAATAATTAATAATCCAAAGTTATTCTCTTCATTTCTTTTTCTTTCTCTCCATAATTCATAAGGTAGCGTTTGTTATGCAGTAATGACATGTGGAATGGAATGATTCATTACATGGGAATGAAATAAGAGGTGTTTGGTTGCACAATGGAATGGAATCATTCATTACAGATAGAATCTCATTCCATCAAAACCATTCCTTCCTACCCCCTTCTTTTTTTTCATTCCATTCATCTTTCAACCTACTTTCTTAACAACACCATCATCTAACAACCACCGCCGCCGCCACCACCACCACCACCACTACCATAGCCATCACCATCATCTGACCACCACCACCGTCACCACCATCACCTCCGCCGCCACCACCTGACCGCCATCGTCGCCATCACCACCTACACCACCACCACCTACCACCTACCACCCAAGCTACCACCGCAACCATCGTCGCCATAACCACAACAAACATTGTCACCGTCGCCACCCGACCATAACCGCCACCATCACTATAACTGCCTGGCCACCACCACCGTCATCACCACCCTACCACCGCCATCACTACTAATGTTACCATCGCTTGACCCCCCCCCCCCCCCCCCCCCGCCTGACCGCCACCACCATTTTCATCTCCAGAGTTATCACCATCCTTGATGTCTTTACCCGGATGAACAACCTTGAGACCACCAGCATAAACCCGTCGTCATTTCAGATTTTTTTATTTTATTTAAAAAATTTATATATTTTGAGATAGGAATATTTTAATCATTTCTATTTCATTCATAAAATTTTTTTAACTTCCATGTATCTCTCATGAAATATTCTAGAATCAATACTTAGTCAAAGTTGTTGTAACTTCCATGTATATCCCTTTATATTCTCATGTAATCATGTATCTCCTCCTATATGTACATAATGTATCATTGAATAGAAATTACGCTTTCCATTATCTTTATAGCCACCACCTCCGCCACCACCACCACGTTACCACCAGCGCTACCACCGCCACCTGGCCATAACCGCCACCACCACTTTCGCTGCCTGACCACCACCATCGTCGTCGCCACCCTACCATCGCCATCACTACCAATGCTACCACCGCCATCCCCACAGCCACAACCACCTCGCCTAACCGCCACCACCACCATTTTCGTCGCCGGAGCTGTTGCCACCACCATCGTCATTTCAATTTTTTTTTTATTTTTTTTTGTAAAAAATATATCATGGGATAGGAACATTTTTATTATTTCTATTTCATTCTTACAATTTGTTTTGGATACCAAACAACATAAAGTAATTATTCATTTCATTCTCATAGGTTAACCAAACAAGACAAAGAAATATTAATGATCAATTTCATTCATTTGTTCATTCCATTCCTTCTCTCATTCCATTCTCTCTTCATTCCATTACTTCTAACCAAACATACCCTTATTATCGTTTCATGATATTATCCCAGTAAACAATTAAAGATGAAGAATACTGTTAGTGATAATTACAGTCATTTTACTTAACAAGAAATTTTATTTTTATTAACAATGAATCTGTATAAGTGTACGTGTTGTGTTATGATATGACAGGTATATACGCATGTGTGTACGGTTTCGTTACAATATTTCTAAATGAGGTATCAAATTCTTACCATGGCAGAAAGAGGGGAAGCATACATGACAATATTAAGAGCTGCACCCACGAAGCCTATCACATCAATCCTCATTTCTCCTTCCATTGCAAATTGCGTCACCAAAATTACCCCTGCGAACACCAACACATCAACTATCCCAGCAAGCTTAGCTGTTTTCACCTGAGTGGCATAATCAAACTAAGTGTTAAAACTGAAATACAGAGACTAGTGTCTTTGATTATAGAATAAACTGATGCATGAACACACACATACACATACACATACACATATACGGGCCAAATAAATACTATAAAAATATTAAAAATTTTAAAAGTACTTGTTAACTCGTAAGTAGATTGATTCACATATAACTAATGGTAAGTGATCACACGTATACGAAAAGTAAAAACCAAACAGAAATTTACCTTTAGCTGGTATGTTCATAATATGTGCGTTAACATGCGAGTTTGTTCAATTTTAAATACGAATGACTCAAAGCATGCATGAATTCAATTCATACAAAATTTTACGGTATTTAGATTTTTTTTAAACTCTTAACTGTAACCACACATATATTCAGTTAATTGCATCTATAATAATTTTCATATCAAATTAGATAAACAATTATTTTATTACATTTAGGGAACATTTTTCAATGTAAAAAAAATATAATCTCTCTGCTTAGAATGGATAATGAAATAAACAAATAAATGAAATAATTGACTTAATTATTACTTGATGCATTGAGATGTTTGGAATGGACCACTATTATTTTATTGAGAAGTTTGTTTATTATATAGGAATGAAATGAATTATTACTTGATGAATTCTCATTAGGTCTGTTTGGTATGAGGTAACTAAATGGATGAGAGAACGGCATGGACGAGGAAGTGGAATGGACGGGGGAATAGATTTAACAAAGAAATGGAATATATCATTACTATTCCATTGTCTTGTTTGGTCACCATGTAATAACTAGGAATTGAATAAATCGTTACTTTATGTTGTTAGGTGAGCGGTGATGGTGGTGGTGGGTGACGGTGTGGTGGTAACCAGTGGTGGTCGGTGATGGTGGTTGGTGGTAGTGGTAGTGGTGGTAGGTGATGACGGTGGTGGAAAACAAGTGGTGGTGCGTGGTGGTGGCGAGAGGCAGTCGGTGACGGCAGTTGGTGGCGGTGGGTGACGGTGGTGGGAGTTAGTGGCGGCAAGAGATGGTGGTGGCGGGAGACGGTGGATAGGTGGCGGCGATGGTTGATGTGGTGGGAAGGCGGTGGAGATGATGTAAGGTGAAAGATGAGACGGATTGAAAAAAATGTGGTAGATGGAATGAATTTGGTGTGCTTTAGATAGAATGGAATGTACAAGGTAATATAATTCTATTCCCTTAACTTATCAAACACTTTTTTTTCATTCTTTTGTAATCCTTTATTCCATTCTATCACCCATTTCTGCATACCAATGCTACATTTAAATAATAATATTTTTTTAAATGGTTAAAATGTCTTATGGAACCACTAATAATAAGTATACATTATTTAATAAAGCATATATAATTCATTACATCAAGTAATATATATTTAGAATGTATGACTGACTTAAGAGATATAATATACATAAGTTGTTTGGCAATTTAGTGCTGAAACATGTAAAATTTTAACTAGTTAAGAGAGATGACTTCTAAATCTTATAGCGGTTTCTAAAACTTGACTATTAAAAAGTTATATAAAACATTAAGAAGTGTCTACTTGAATGGAACACACATTAGATCTCAAAGTGATTTAAAGATAGAACACACATGTAACACCCCGGTCCCTCGCACCACTAATATTGTCCGCTCTGTTCACGAAGAGCTCACGGATTTGTTTTTGGTTGCCCAAAACGCATTGATGATTGAAGAGGCAGGACATTACTTATGAACCAGTGATCTCTCTTATGCATGGCCAATGTGGGATAGTCTAAGAGTGGGACAATGTTGTGTTTGCCAAGGATGTTACAGACAACCCCCCTCTGGACTCATCGTCCTCGATGAGGAGCGTCCCAACATCCCGAACGGCACAAGAGTGGCTTTGATACCAACTGTAACACCCCGGCCCCTCGCACCACCAATATTGTCCGCTCTGCCCACGAAGAGCTCACGGATTTGTTTTTGGTTGCCCAAAACGCGTTGGTGATTGAAGAGGCAGAACATTACTTATGAACCAGTGATCTCTCTTGTCCACGGCCGATATGGGATAGTCTAAGAGTAGGACAATGTTGTGTTTGCCAAGGGTATTACAACACACATTATATCTCAAACTGATTTAAAGATAGCCTCCTAAAAGAGGCTACCAAACAACGGAACAGCCCCATAACCTTTAGAATATTGAATGGTCGTAATGAAGTAGAACATAAAAGAAACATCAATCATTGATATAAAATTGTCAACTTGTCCGAATTATTAATTCAACCAAAAGTGGTAACTAATGTTTTATAATCATTTGACAGTTTTATTTGTAGCCATAGTATATCTATATGTTTTATATTTCCTAAGAAATGAACACAAACATAAATCTCATGTGCCACTTAATTATCAACTCATGTTGTTTTCTAACCAAAAAGTTAAGTTGGCATATAAAGGCTGAAACATGTCTCCAAAATTTATCATAATTTTATCTATTCATATACATTTGAATAATTATAGGCTAGGGACCATTAATTAATATATGAAAAGAAACAAATTATTAATAAATAAAAAACTCACTCTTGTTCTTGGAGATGCATAAATGAGGAACAATGAGATATAAGTAATCTCTACAACTACGCCAAAGCCATTCACAGTTGCCACCAAGTAACTCCCTGGTTTTGTAATTCCATAATAAGTCCATAAACTCGAATTCAGCAAAGTGCAGATATACGGAAGGCTTTCAAACTCTTCGGTTGATCTTTTATTCACTATTCTCAAGAAAGTTTTTCTACAAATGAGCATCACCAACAGAATATCAGCTACCGTCAAAAGCAAGGAAGATGTCGAACAAAATGTGTGGAAGAACACATATTTACTTACACTGGGGAGAGAAACATAAGAATTGAAATGATATTGCCTTAAACAAACAACAAAAATGTTAGATTTCGGAATTAAACTTGGTGATCAATCACAAAAAATAACGTCTGCAGCGAAGATATACCGACAATTCCGACATAAACATATAGATCGTTCATCTTTAAAGATCAAACAGATGCAAAAGAAGCAAGAAAGAAAGAAAGAAAGAAAGAATGAGGATATTGAAAGAAAATGATAGTGTCGTGTTTGAAGAAAAACAACTGTCAGATGTTATATAAAATGGGAAGAGCCCTACTTGCAATTATATATTATAATTGTATAATTTTTTGTTATGACTTGGCTACAATATTGGTCCCACGAAATGAGATCTTTACATATTCAGATTTTATTTCATAAATTATTACCTGTACGTTTTCAAAAACGTGATATATATCAAATTCATTTGCTTGAATTAAAATATAAATATGAAAGCAACAGGGTTTTCAAGATAAATAAAAAAATGAAAAGTGATTTGCTTTGTCACCAATATTGTTTTTACACTAGATTATATTATTTTTATAAGAACGATTATACAATTCTGACATTTTAGCATATGATTTTTCATAAATTTAATCTTTTTGTCAAATAGATTATTGGTTAGGTCGTTAGTTTACTCTGATTCGGTAATATGCTGAGACATTTATCATTGAATGAACAAGTCTCCCTCTCTAGGTGTACATAAAGCTAAGAGCATTCACATTTAATACATTAAAATATATAAGTGGAGTTTTTATAATGTAAGGTGTGGTTTAAGATGTTGTGAGTGGAATAGAGAGAATTACAACGATTTTTCGGTATATTTGAATAGTTACCGTTCATTCTATACAATTTATTAATATATTTTGAAATTGGTTGTGAGTGAGTAAAATAGAAAATGTACTAATAAAAGTATAAAAAAAGTATTATTTAATTGAAATGAAAGATAAATGTATTGATTGTTAGTGTAATTTTAGATTTAAAGATAGTGGATAGGATGTGAATACTCTAATGCATGGTTTTGGTTGAGGTGGTTGTTGATAGGAAGTAAACGAGATTTTTCGAAAATTTATGGATAGCTAACATTTTCTTAGGATTATATTTTGCAAATACTAGGTGTTGGGTATAAAACTGTAAGGGGCGCGATAGAACATTCGTAAAAATTATACGCAATCTGATACAGTGAAGGGACGTGAAGAATGCGAACATGACCCCACTGAACCTGCTTGCGAACAAAATGAATGTCCAGCTCGATATGTTTGGTTCTCTGATGTTGGACGGGATTACCAGAGAAATAAATGGCACTGACATTCTCACACTAAACTAGAGTGGCCCTAGAAAGAGGGAGACAGAGTTCAAGTAGAAGATTATGAAGCCAACATATTTCGGCAACAACGTTGGCAAAATTCCGTTATTCGGCTTCAGCACTCGATCTAGAAATTATCGGTTGCTTTTTGGAAGGCCAAGAAATAAGGTTGGAACCATAGTAGACACAATATAGCCCGATGTGGAACACTAAGTGTCTGGACAACCTACCCAGTCGGCATCTGTGTAGGCAAGTAATGACAGGTTTACAGAGTTGCCGAGTGTGAGGCCAAGATGTGTGGTACATTTAATATAACGGACTATGCGTTCAGGGCATCCCAATGTGTAGCCATTGGAGCATGCATATACATGTAGACTTTGATACATTTGGGTTTCTGACCCCAAAGGATGTGACTTTTTTGAGTAGGGTTCAGCGTGTCGTACACGGGACCTCTTCGGCTCCTAGGTCCCAAAGCTTCTTCTTTAGTAGGATTGACTTTGCTATTCAAAAGAGGGTTGCGGCGCAGCTTGTTGCCCGTTTGCCTGCCACTTTACTGTAATCGTTTTGTACTTATAAATGCATACAACACACATAATAAACATAATTTTATTGTATGTGAAAGTGTTATTATGTCCCATCTATAACATCCTGTTTTCTTGTTTTGGTTAATAAAATAAAATATGAGTTATTAGGAGTCAGGCTTGTGTTGGGTTGTATAGATATGGGTTATGGACTTGGATTAATAAGAAAAAGCGAAGAAAAAACCATGGGCTTAAGCCTATGACCCATAATACATAAACAATAATTATGCATTAATCCATCCATTTCACTCATTCCTTACACCATAAAAAACACACACTTATCTCTCTCTCATCCTACTTTCTCTCTCTAGCCGAAATCACCAAGAAACCCGAGCATCAACCTGAGGTAATGATAGTATGATATTGTATAGATCCAAACCCGCTAGATCTAGTCGAGAAACGACGAGCCGACACCTTTAAACCGTTAAAGTCACGAGATCCGGGTGGAATCGGGTATGAACGGAGCAAAAGGTGAGCCTAGGGGTCACCCTAGCTCAGATCTTGATCGAACGGGATGAAAAACGGTTAAAAACAAGCGAGATATCGCTTTTCCGATGAGATCCCGGTTTTCCGGCGACGAAGGCGCCGGAAAGGCGGCGCCGGAAAGTGGGTACGAGGTTAGGGTAATGTCAAAGAATGTCCTGACATTCTCTGACCTAAACCTAATTTGTTAACGGAAACTTAACGAACGAATCTTAATTCGTCAGCGAGAGTTTAACGAACTAGCCTTAATTCGTGAGTTAATTCGTTAAAGAAAGAATGACGAACTAGCCCCATTCGTTAAGGTCCAATTCGTTATGATGACCAGTTCGTTATAAGGTCCAATTCTTTATGAGGAGTGGTTCGTTATAAGATCCAATTCGTTATAATAGCAAATTCGTCATGAAGGCAGATTCGTTATAATAGTCAGTTCGTTATGAAGTAACGAATGGGTTCATTCCTTATGAACCCCATTCGTTAAGGGACTGGTGTCACACCCCCATCTTAGGCCTAGGAGTGCGACTCAATAGTTGGTACCAAATTTGTATATAAATCAGAGTTACGGATTATTAGCGGAAGACTTTATAAAACATAGGGATTAAAGTTGTAAAATATTTACAATACAAAAGATGGAACGAAAGTTCCATTTTACGTTTACTTGTTTTATGTTTACAAAACCACCATTTAGTTATATTATCATTTAACAAAAATTATCCGAGCCATCGGATTCTTGAGCCTTCGTCCTTCAAGCTCTATTCTTGGTTACCTGCAAAATGTTATAAAAATACGTTAGCAAATATTGCTGGTGAATATGCTGACGCTAAAACATTTTCTTTTACTTTGTTACCCCTCGAGGGTTATGCATGCCTCAGCCCATCTTGGCTTAGGAATAACAAAGTTAAAACAATATCATTATAAACTCGAGCCTCTACCTAGGTCACCCCAACAAGTCACCGCAACGTCTCGACGTACTTAGGTACCATAAATATACACAAGGTCATTCTCACTCGAACATACTTTGGTTCGGCCCATCGTGGCTGGAGGTCGTGACCAGGAGTGGTGCGATGTGCCCAACACATTTAACCACATATGTAAGGATCCAGACAAACGTATACTACAACCTGAGGGCTAGGCTTTTACTCTTATTCATAATGTTTTTAGAGACACTTAGTCTCAGGTAAAGTTTTACACATAACACGTTTATTTATTTGAAAACAAGTTTGTAAAAGTGGGGCGTATTCACCTTTGATCGGGATCGGTTTCCAACACCGTCCTTGCGTTCTCTTTCTTGCTATCTCGCACCTATAGTACGAGTATAACTTTTATTATTCGGATATACAATCCGGCTTAAGACCTTTAGTCTTATTTATCTTGATGAACCTTTAGTTCAATAATCTTTTACATTAAAACCTTTAGTTTTAAAAGCAATATATATAAACCTTTAGTTTATTATAAAAACCCGACGTTTCTTCTTTTCTAAGAAACGTAATTTTTTTCTTTTATTATTTAAGAATACCCTTATTACTTAAATAATATTCATAATAAAGAATTATATATATATAATCACACACACACACACACACACACATATATATATATATATATCTATACTTTTATATTTCTTTCTTTTCTTTTCTTTGTTATATATTTTCTTTTCATAAGCATCGAGTATAATTCCGACTTAGGGTATTAAGCCTTTATAATATTTTATTATTATTTTAGTCGGCATTATACTTACCTTAACTCGGCTTATAATTCTCTAGATACTCGAGCAGCACTTCTACGCCGCTTAGTCTTTTCAACACTCGCTTTGATCGCCACTTCTTTTCGGCACACATCTCGAGGCACCAACACTTCACGGCACACACTTCGAGATGATTGTCGGGGTATAAAATCAGCACCACCTTCTTGTTTGGAACATCGTCGAGGAGTGGTACAAATATCGAGGTATGGCACGTTTAACGAGGATTCGGGCACGGTTTTCGAGGTGGATCGTTGGCACAAACTTCAAGGTTTAGTGAGATGTTAGAGAGAGGTATGAGAGTAGGTTTTGAGGTGTGATTTGTTAAGACCCGGACCTTGCTATTTATAGGCAAAATCTGGTGTCCCATTGCGATACGCGACCGCCTTCAGGGAACCCGTCGCGTACCGCGACGTAGCCCTGGTGACGCAGACAGTAGGTCTGCCACGTGGCAGACGGTGTGCCACGTGTTGACCCGTGGCGAACGACATGCCACGTGTGGACACGTGGTGTAAAGGTGTCAGGCGTGTCAGGCCACGTCATCGCGGTACGCGATGACGTAGGCTCAACAGCGATCGCGTATCGCTGTTGACCTCTTCTAGAAACTTTGACCAAGCCCCATCGCGATACGCGATGGGCTTATCTTTTTTTCCCGTCGCGAGAGGACAATAAATCAGATTTTTCATTTTTAACCTTGGAGTTTGGATGTTGGCAGAATTAGTCCCTTAACTTTGAAAACTTGACTTTTTTGGCCCAAAATTCCCGTGATGTTACATCCTCCCCACCTTGAAATAAATCTCGTCCTCGAGATTGCTTCATGAGAATAAGTGGGGGTATTTCTTTCTCATTTCAGACTCGAGTTCCCAAGTATACTCGGGTCCTCGTCAGGAATCCCATTTTACTTTCACGATTTTTAAGGTTCGTCTTTTGAGTTTCTTTAATTTTGAATCTTCGACTTGAATTGGGCGTTTTACGAATTTTAAGTTCTCGTTAATTTCAACATCTTTTAACGGCATTGCTAAAGATTCATTGGCTAGACACTTTCGCAGATTTGAGATATGGAATACATCGTGTATCCCTTGCATTTCCTCGGGTAGTCGCAATCGGTATGCGACGGTACCAATTCGTTCAAGTACCTCAAAGGGTCCAACGAATCGAGGGCTTAACTTTTCTTTCTTGCCGAAGCTGACTACGCCTTTCCATGACGAAACTTTCAAAAGACTTTATCACCGACATTGAACTCTAACGGCTTACGACGGACATCGGCGTAACTCTTTTGGTGATCACGTGCCGTCTTAAGTCGTTCACGGATTTGTATAACTTTGTCGGTAGTTTCTTGGACTATCTCGGGTCCAGATAATTATTATCTCCAGTTTCAGACCAATTCACGGGCGTTCTACATTTTCGACCATATAACTCCTCAAAAGGTGCGGCTTGAATACTTGCATGATAACTATTATTATACGAAAATTTCATTAGGGGTAAGTGGTCATCCCAACTTCCACCTTAGTCTATCACACAAGCTCGGAGCATATCTTCCAACGTTTGAATTATCCTTACGCTTTGCCCATCGGTTTGCGGATGAATTATCCTTTCGCTTTGCCCATCGGTTTGAATTATCCTTTCGCAGTGCTGGGGATGAGATTGATTCTAAATTCTACTTCACGATCGGGAGGAATGCCGGGGAGTTCGTCGGTAAAGACATCGGCATATTCGGAAACAACAGGAACGTTTTGATTTCCTTAGGTTTAGATTCTTCGGTGACGTAGTCCATGAATGCTAAGCATCCTTGATTTAAACATTTGTTAGCCCTTATCATTAAGATTAGGCTAACTTGGCCAGCGTCTTTATCCCCTTCGATTCGTATGGTATGTTTGTCAGGGGCTCGAAGTTCAACGGTCTTGCTATTGCAAAGGATACGTGCGTAGTTGTCGGATAACCAATCCATACCCAATACAACATAAAAACCAGCAAGAGTCATAGGTAGCAATTGAATAGGCAAAGTATAACCGGCTAATAAGATTTTTCCGTTTTCTAGTGCTTCGGAGATTTTAATAATTTCACCATTAGCGGTTTCAACGCTTAGAGTTTTACCAAGTTTGATTAGGGGTTCGTTTAATAGACTACAAAACTTAAATTGGCTCCTGAATCAAACAAGACTCTAGCATAGGCATTGTTAACAAGGAACGTACTGGTAATAGTTTTCGGTGTGTCGGCCGCTTTCTTGGTATCCAGGATGAAAACTCTTGCATTGCCCTTCTTGGGCTCGTTCTTTTGACCTCTACCACCCGCACCACCAGTCGCGGGCTTGTTCTTGGGGCATTCAAAGCTAAGATGTCCCATCTCTTTGCAATTGTAGCAAGTCATCTTCTTCTTCCAACAATCGGTCGTGGCGTGACCGAGTTTGTGACATGACTCACAAGGATGGGGCGTTAGATGGCATCGACCCCTATGGTATTTCTTGCAAGTTTTGCATTGTGGAATGCCGGAGTTGAAGCCAGACCTTCGTTGGTCGACTCCCATAACCTTGAAACGGGTATTTCCTTCCTTCTTCGTATCTTGCGTCATCACGACCCTCTTATCTTCTTCTTTGTTGCGGATCATTCTACCCATTAAGTATCCAGCCAACTCCATCTCGGAGTCGGCGGGTTGAGGCAAGTGCGACCTTACCATGTCACGAATTTCTCGTGGTAGCCCCCATATATAGCGTGTAACTTTGTTGGATTCCGGGGTAACCAGCTGGGGCACCAAGCGACAGTATTCGTGGAATTTGGTATTATACTCACGAAGGTTTGTTCCGAAAACCTTGTGAGATAGGAACCTGGTTTGGATTTGGTCCGTTTCATGCATCAGACAGAATTTTGACATTAACAACTCCTTAAACTCGCTCCATGACATGTTGTACATAACCTCCCATCCTCTACTCAAGATCAAAGTATTCCACCATTCTAAGGCCTCGCCTCTAAACATCAAGGCAGAGTATTGAATCTTCTCTTCTTCCGAACACTTGCTAGTAATCACAATTGTCTCCATCTCTTCAAGCCACCTTACAGTCGTGATGGCTCCCTTATCGCCGTGGAATTCTTTTGGCCCATAGTATTTAAAGTCTTTGAACGAACACCCACCAATCTTAAGCCTTTTAAATTCTTAACGGACCCCACCATCAGCGTTCGATTTACGTGAAGGTCTAGAGCGGGGTTTGGAAACAGATTTTCGGGAAGGATTAGCAGAGTGAGAATGTTTTGTTTGTCTAGATTGAGATCTAGCCGTGGATTCTTCCCTAACTGCGTCTTTAATCATCGTTTGAATTCGATCCATAAATTTTTCGGGAATTGGATCTTCTTGTTCTTTTTTGGGTCCCTTTCCTTTTTCTTTTTGTTTTTCGGCTTCCTTTCGGGAAACCTCAAAGTTATTACTTTGTTGAGACATTTTATCTTTTTCTTTTTATTCTTTTATATTCGAAATTTAACGAATGTTCTTTATTAACAGACATTTTATTTTATCATTTGTATATACCATACAAGGTATAAACAAGGATTATTATAACACCATATATATATATATATACATTCATACTCGATGTATATATATATTCTTATCCATACATTACTTAACACATTACACATAAAACTAGAATATACACAAACACTTCATCTCTTGAAACACATCATCACCACCATTATCTCAGTCCTTCAAAATCTTCTTAACAACCCTAGTCAGTTTGTTGCATTTGTGAAGAAGCTTCTCTCATATCTTCTTCTTCTTTTTCCCTTCTTCAACCACCTTCTTCCTCCAGTTATCAGTCTCGTGCAACGCGCGATCCAGGTGTTCTTCATATGACTGCGGAATAACATCGGGGTATCCATATTGTGGCGGTGGGTCACGGTAACCCAGTGTCACCATCTCGTAATGGTTTCTCGGTTCAGGATACGGGACGTAAGTCTGATCAGATGCAAGGTAGAGGTATGTTTTGGCGGCTTGATTTTGCTCGCGAATATCATCAGCTTGTTCTTGAATTGAAGGGATCATTCCTTGAAATGGCGGGAAGCTTGACGAAGCTTGGTTCCTTAGTTGCTCCAGATATTGAACGTATGGATGGACGAAACCGTAACTTTGGTTGTGGGAAGTGAGTGATCCACTCATTGATATCTCATTAGGTTGTCGGGATGCTCTTATTCCGGTTCGGACTCTTCTACAGGATCCTCTTCTTCCTCGGGGTCCTCTTCTTCCTCCATAGGCTCTTCCTCCTCCTCCATATATTGAGTGGTCTCGTTGATCATTGCGGGCATTTTGAAACTCTCGTAAGGCATCGTCACCCTCATTCTTGGTTTGCGGGATGATCCTTCGCCATTGTTGGGTTGTGAGTTGACTTCAAGAGCGGTAGAGCTTCCAGTATACCACCTTCGTTGGTCAGAGTGGCATTGCATCCAGTCGGAGGATGGGGACTTTGGTTCCGCCTTTATTGGTCGGTTTGAGAGGAAGGCATAGGACGGGTGTGCATTTGGGAAATATCCGGTGGGAAAGTATTGAGGCTCTTGTGATGGTTGATAATTAGGGATCTCCGATGGGTGGTACGTCGGTATTTCAGATGGATGATACATAGGCATTGTGGGTGGATGATAGCTCGAGTGTCTTGGTGGTTCGATTGGTTTGGGTGGGCTATCGGGTAGTTTAATTGGGCATTGTTCAGTCCCGGGGAAGTATATCGGTTTGGGTCGTTCAATGTATTGGTCTCGGCTGAAGAAAGCCTCAAAGTAATCTTCACTCATGACGTCTTTTGGGAACTTGTAGTATTTTCTTGCTCTTCTTGCTTCACGATCATAATACTCCATTAATTTCTCATAAGACATCTTTGATGGGTGGTTTAGAATGTAGAGAGGGAAAGAAAGGGTTACCAACCAATCTAATCCCTATTCAAATAAACAAGTAAATTATTTTCATATGCTTGGATCGAAGCTTGGGTATTGTTTTACGATACCCAATTCGCTAAGATCGATGGCTCTGATACCAACATGTCACAGTGCGACTCAATAGTTGGTACCACATTTGTATATAAATCAGAGTTACGGATTATTAGTGGAAGACTTTATAAAACATAGGGATTAAAGTTGTAAAATATTTACAATACAAAAGATGGAACGAAAGTTCCATTTTACGTTTACTTGTTTTATGTTTACAAAACCACCATTTAGTTATATTATCATTTAACAAAAATTATCCGAGCCATCGGATTCTTGAGCCTTCGTCCTTCAAGCTCTATTCTTGGTTACCTGCAAAATGTTATAAAAATACGTCAGCAAAGATTGCTGGTGAATATGCTGACGCTAAAACAATTCTTTTACTTTGTTACCCCTCGAGGGTTACGCATGCCTCGGCCCATCTTGGCTTAGGAATAACAAAGTTAAAACAATATCATTATAAACTCGAGCCTTTACCTAGGTCACCCCAGCAAGACACCGCAGCGTCTCGACGTACTTAGGTACCATAAATATACACAAGGTCATTCTCACTCGAACATACTTTGGTTCGGCCCATCTTGGCTGGAGGTCATGACCAGGCATGGTGTGATGTGCCCACCGCATTTAACCACATATGTAAGGATCCAGACAAACGTATACTACAGCCTGAGGGCTAGGCTTTTACTCTTATTCATAATGTTTTTAGAGACATTTATTCTCATGTAATGTTTTACACATAACACGTTTATTTATTTGAAAACAATTTTGTAAAAGTGGGGCGTATTCACCTTTGATCGGGATCGGTTTACAACACCGTCCTTGCGTTCTCTTTTTTACTATCTCACACCTATAGTACGAGTATAACTTTTATTAGTCGGATATATACAATCCGACTTAAGATCTTTAGTCTTATTTATCTCGATAAACATTTAGTTCAATAATATTTTACTTTAAAACCTTTAGTTATAAAAGCAATATACATAAACCTTTAGTTTATTATAAAAACCCGACGTTTCTTATTTTCTAAGAAACGTAATCTTTTTCTTTTATTATTTAAGAATACCCTTATTACTTAAATAATATTCATAACAAAGAATTATATATATATAATCACACACATATATATATATATATCTATACTTTTATATTTCTTTCTTTTCTTTTCTTTGTTATATATTTTCTTTTCATAAGCATCGAGTATAATTCCGACGTAGGTATTAAGCCTTTATAATATTTTATTATTATTTTAGTCAGGCATTAAACTTACCTTCACTCGGCTTATAATTCTCTAGATACTCGAGCAGCACTTCTACGCCGCTTAGTCTTTTCAACACTCGCTTTGATCGCTACTTCTTTTCGGCACACTTCTCGAGGCACCAACACTTCACGGCACGTACTTCGAGATGATTTTCGGGGTATAAAATCAGCACCACCTTCTTGTTTGGAACATCGTCGAGGAGTGGTACAAATATCGAGGTATGGCACGTTTAACGAGGATTCGGGCACGGTTTTCGAGGTGGATCGTTGGCACAAACTTCGAGGTTTAGTGAGATGTTAGAGAGAGGTATGAGAGCAGGTTTTGAGGTGTGATTTGTGAAGACCCCGACCTTGCTATTTATAGGCAAAATCTGGGTCCCATCGCGGTACGCGACCGCCTTCAGGTCACCCGTCGCGTACCGTGACGTAGCCCTGGTGACACAGACAGTAGGTCTGCCACGTGGCAGACGGTGTGCCACGTGTTGAACCGTGGCGAACGACATGCCACGTGTGGACACATGGTGAAAAGGTGTCAGGCGTGTCAGGCCACGTCATCGCGGTACGCGATGACGTAGGCTCAACAGCGATCGCGTATCGTTGTTGACCTCTTCTAGAAACTTTGACCAAGCCCCATCGCGATACGCGATGGGCTTGTCTTCTTTTCCCGTTGCGTAGCGCGATAGGACAATAAATCAGATTTTTCATTTTTAACCTTGGAGTTTGGATGTTGGTAGAATTAGTCCCTTAACTTTGGAAACTTGACATTTTTGGCCCAAAATTCCCGTGATGTTACAACTGGGACGAATTGGAAGTTTGAAAGAATGACAGAAAGGTCCCTGGACTTAGAATTAAATGGATTAATTACAAAGAAGCCCTCGAACTTTTTAACTGTCTTAACACATTTTTCATTAGAATTCTAGATTATTATTTTATTGGATAACTTAAAAAGTTCGAGGGTTTCTTTGTAATTAATCCATTTAATTCTAAGTCCAGGGACCTTTCTGTCATTCTTTCAAACTTCCAATTCGTCCCAGTCCCTTAACGAATGGGGTTCATAACGAATGAACCCATTCGTTACTTCATAACGAACCGACTATTATAACGAATCTGCCTTCATGACGAATTTGCTATTAAAACGAATTGGACCTTATAACGAACCGGTCTTCATAACGAATTGGACCTTATAAAGAACTGGTCATCATAACGAATTGGACTTAAACGAATGGGGCTAGTTCGTCATTCTTTCTTTAACGAATTAACTCACGAATTAAGGCTAGTTCGTTAAGTTTCCGTTAACGAATTAGGTTTAGGTCAGAGAATATCAGGACATTCTCTGACATTACCCTAACCTCGTACCCACTTTCCAACGATGCCTTTCCGGCGCCGTCGTCGCCGGAAAACCGGGATCTCACCGGAAAAGCGATATCTCGCTTGTTTTCCACCGTTTTTCGTCGCGTTCGATCAAGATCTGAGCTAGGGTGACCCCTAGGCTCACCTTTTGCTCCGTTCATACCCGATTCCACCCGGATCTCGTGACTTTAACGGTTTAAAGGTGTCGGCTCGTCGTTTCTCGACTAGATCTACGGGTTTGGATCTATACAATATCATACTATCATTACCTCAGGTTGATGCTTGGGTTTCTTGGTGATTCCGGCTAGAGAGAGAAAGTAGGATGATAGAGAGCTAAGTGTGGGTTTTTGATGGTGTAAGGAATGAGTGAAATGGATGGATTAATGCATAATTATTGTTTATATATTATGGGTCATGGGCTAAAGCCCATGGTCTTTTCTCTCTTTCTTTTTAATCCAAGTCCATAACCCATATCTATTTAACCCAACACAAGCACGACTCCTAATAACTCATATCTTATTTTATTAACCGAAACGAGAAAACGAGATGTTACGCATTCCTCGTTAAAAAAAAGAAAAAAAAAAGAAAACTTCTATCAATGAACAAAAGAGAATATTGGAGAGATATCTTTGACTTTTTCAACTTGTTATGGTTTCCGCACAAAACATTGTAGAGTAGATATCTTCATGTGTCCGTACACATCCATTAAATGATCTTATAATGGACTTTTAACTGGTACAGAGGCATTAGCTTAGTATCTACTTTGAAAAGCCCAATTCATCTCTTTTATACATTGTTTTTATCATTCCAGAAAATGTAGCCGTCTAACCTTACCAAACGTTCACATATTGTTATATTGTTGTTTTGAACATAATACTCAAAAGTCATATCATTACATCTTCAGTTTCTCCACAAAAAGTTCCAAAAACTATCATTGTCAAACATATACGACGCATAAGTCCTCAAAGTATAATCATATGCGCCGTATAGCTCAAATAATTCATATACATACACGATGCATAAGTTCAATGTATATCATAAACGCCGGATGTCTTTCTCCGTGTTAGTGTCACAAAGTACTTCATCAACTGATAAGTACTTATACGATGTGTGGTACCTCTGGTTCAAACAAACTTATACAACGCATAAGGTTATTTTTCGTATACATGCTTACATGTTAAAGTTTCAAAATTCACGTTAATTGTTATTTATACGATACAGAGAATTATACGGTGATGAATCAAGAAGTGATTGTTGGAGTAAAGATATTAGATTAAACTTGGATGATATTTAGAATGAAATAGCAGTGGAAATAAGAATTCTGGATGGATTCATGAAAGGTGAAGATCTAATAATAAGGAGAGATCTATAATGGACTTTTAACTGGTATTAAAGGCATGGGCTCTGTATTCTTTTCTACATTGTTAATATCATTCCAGAAGATGTAGCCCCGTTCAAACGTTACCAAACGTTCCCATATTGTTATATTATTGGTTTTGAACATTATACTTAAAAGTCAGATCATTACATCATCAGTTTCTCCACAAAAAGTTCCAAACACTATCATTGTTAAACTTATACGGCGCATAAGTCCTTAACGTATAATCATATACGCCGTATATCTCAAAGGAACACAAATACATACACGACGCATAACTTCAATGTATATCATATCCGCCGGATGTCTTTCTCCGCATAAGTGTTTCAGAGTACTTCATCAACTGATAAGTACTTATACGATGTGTGGGAATTCTGGTTCAATCAAACTTATGTAGCGCATAATGTTATACGTCGTATACTTGCTTACATGTTGAAGTTTGAACATATATGTTAATTGTTACTTATAAGCTTTAAATAATTATACGGTGATGAATCAAGAAATGATTGTTGGAGTAAAGATATTAGATGAAACTTGGAGAATATTTAGAATGAAATAGCAGTGGAAATAAGAATTGTGGATGGATTCATGAAAGGTGAAGAATCATAAGCTTTAAAGAATCATAAGCCAAAGGAAAAGTCTAAAATGTCAAATCTTTTAAAGAGTTGTTCAGGACGCATAATGTTCATGTGTTCTATATCTTAATGAGTGAATGATGACCTAGTCTAAGCAGACATCTAATTGGGAGTGAATGAAATCTTTACTGCTTAGATACCAAGACCAAACAATATACTATAAAGCATCTAAACGAGAGTTCGGTCTTGGTTCGGTCCTTGACTCGGAATAAGACCGAAGATGGTTACCACATATCCAATACCATAGAACTCATTAGAACAAACTTTGAAATGATAATACTCAAGTATTACATACAATATGTTAACAATAAAGTATTTAAACAAAAGTTCGGTTTTGGTTCGGATCTTGACTCGGGATGAAACCGAGGATGGTGGCCACATACCCAATACCACTCTTTAGAATTATTTGGAAACTAACGTAACTATAAACTAAACTTAGTAAGCTTGCATAAATTAAAGCATAAATTAAAGTGTTTAACAATGATTATAATAGTCCTCCATGAAGCCTTGCCTAACAATACACCTAAACCGACATGGCCGGAGAAAGGAAAGCCAAGGAAACAAGGGGAGCATGTTTTAGAAAATTTATAATAACAAGCTTTAACTAACAAGAATTAGTTAGAAAAAAATATTAGTATTAGTTTGACCTTGAAGAGTCAAACTATCAAGAACTTGAAGAATGAAATACTTGGATCTTAGATTGACAGAGTTTGGAGAAGAAATAGCAAACCAAAATGGGTGCATGGGAGACTTGTTTTTATAGTGGAAAAAGGATAGGTTAGTCATAAGGGGTATACTTGCATTTCATTGGTTAAAAATGGTCAAACAATGCACAAAACAACAAGAGGTTTTTGACAGAATTAGTCCTTTAAGTTTGTTTTAAGTCGTTTTTAGCCATAAAGGGTGTTTTAACGTACCGAAAAAGATGATTTCTTGATCAAACAATTGCGTAACATAAACGAACATAAAACCCAATATTTTATTAATAACGAAAGATCCAAAAGACCAAAACGGGTCGGGTTTCCGATACAAAAACAGATACAAGTTAAACCGAAAATGACGAATGTCACACATAATGCCCATGGGCTCTACATCTTAATGATTGAATGATAAACTAGTCCAAGCAGACTTTTAATGAGGAGTGAATAAAATATCTATTGCTTAGATACCAAGACAAGGAAATATACAGGGGGAGTTTGTTAGTGCATAATGTCTATCGCTTAGGTCTTGTGTGTAGGTCTTGATAGTTAGTGATTTGGAATGTATGATTAATGTGTTGGAACATATGTGTCACACCCTCACTTAAGACATAGGCGTGTGACCCAATAGTTGGTACCATATTTGTATATAAATCAGAGTTACGTTTCATTAGCGAAAATCTTATAAATTATAAGGATCAAAGTTGTATTATTACAAAAGACGGGATTATAAAAGATTCCCGTTTAAGTTTCAAAAGATTATTTGTTTTAGTTACAAACCATCATTTATCATATTAAGGTATATACAAAATAAATCCGACCATCGGATATATATATAGCACTTCGACAGTCCAAGCGCTATCATTGTTCACCTGCAAAATGTAAATAAAATACTTCAGCAACGAATGCTGGTCAACACGCTGACGCACAAATATTTTCTTTTACCTTATTACACATCGAGACTACGCCTGCCTCGGCCCAACGTGGCTTAGGAATAACAAAGTTAAATAACACATTTATAAATTCAAGTCTCTACTCAAGGTCACCTCAGCAAACACCGCAGCCTTCGACTTAGTTAAGTACCCGTAAATATACACAATGATTGTAGTTCCCGCGAGAAAGCGTCCTACGATCAGGGTGGTGCGATGTGCCCATCACGTAGTACCACCTATGTAAGGATCCAGACATTCGTATACCACAACCTGAGGGCTAGGTTTATACTTTCATTTATAATGGTTTTAGGAACACGTAGTTCCTTGTAAACAATTTTCATATAACATGTTTGACTCGTTTGAAAACAAGTTTATAAAATTTTGGGGGCGTATTCACCTTTTCTCTTTGGGATCGGCTTCAACACCGTCCGAGGGTCTTTCCCTTGCTATCTCGCACCTATAGTACGAGTATAACCATCTGTTAGTCGGATATACAATCCGGCTTAAGACTTTTAGTCTTATTTTATATCTCTACCTCGATGAACCTTTAGTTCATAGATTTCTTTTACTTGAAAACCTTTAGTTTAAAAGTAAATTATAAACCTTTTGTTTATATAAAATCCCGACATTTCTTCTTCTCTAAGAAATGTATTCTTTTTCTTTTATTATTTAAGAATACTCATTATTACTTAAATAATAACTTCATAACAAAGAATATCCATATATACTTACACACATATATACATATTTGCAATTCATTCTTTTGTTCTTTTCTTTGTTATGTTTATTTCTCTTTTATCGAGGTATCGAGTATAACCTCGACTTAAGGCTTAGGCCCTTAATATAATATCATATTATATTCATTTTGTTGTTACGCCTAACCTTGTTGGCGTTTAGAAACCTTAGAACTTGAGCATCACTCCATCGCCGCTTCACTTTCTCGATCAACTGGGACACCTTCCTTAGCACGCCAACGATCACCACTCTTCGACAATTTTCGACACGCCTTTTGAGAACAAACACCTTCCTTTGTCGTATGTGGGTGGAGGGTGGCACAAACTTCGAGGAAACGTCGGCACGCAAAACGAGGTACGATCAAGGTTTGGCACGTACTACGAGGTATAAGGCTAGTGAGATGTTTTTAGTGAGAGAGAGAACAGATTGGGTTGTGAAAATGGGATGCCCTTGGCCGCTATTTATAGGTAAAATTTTGGAGCCCATCGCGATACGCGATGGCCTCCTGGCTAAGCCCATCGCGTATCGCGATGTAGGCTCAGCCAGTCACCACGTAGACCTACCACGTGGCGACACGTGGCATGCGTTGTGCCGCGTGGAAACACGTGGCGGACGTGTTGCCACGTGGCGGCAGACGGTGCCACCGTGTGCCACGTGGCACACGTGTCACAATGTGTCAGGCCACGTTATCGTGATACGCGATGACGTCGGCTCAACAGCGATCGCGTATCGTTGTTGACTTCATCTAGAACCTTTGACCAAGCCCCATCGCGTATCGCGATAGGACAAGAAAACAAAATTTTCGTTTTAAACCCTAAGGTTGGAATTTGGAAATTTTTGTCCTTATACTTTGGAAAGTTGACATTTTGAACTCGAAATTTTCACGATGTTACATCCTCCCCACCTTGAAACAAATCTCGTCCTCGAGATTGCTTTAAAAGAACAATTGGGGGTATTTCTTTCTCATTTCCGATTCGAGTACCCATGTATATTCGGGCCCTATACGTGAGTCCCATTTTACTTTCACAATTTTCAACATTCTTCTTTTTAATTTCTTTGTTTTCGAATCTTCAATTTGAATTGGACGTTCTACAAATTTTAGGTTTTCATTTATTTCAAAGTCTTTTAACGGCATAGCTAAAGATTCATCAGTTAAGCATTTACGCAGATTTGAAACATGGAATACATCGTGTATCCCTTTCATTTCCTCAGGCAGTCGCAAACGGTACGCAACAGTGCCGATTTGTTCAAGTACCTCAAAAGGTCCGACGAATCGAGGACTTAACTTTCCTTTCTTACCGAAGCGAACAACGCCTCTCCAAGGCGAGACTTTCAATAATACTTTGTCACCAACTTTGAATTCCAACGGCTTACGACGGACATCGGCGTAACTCTTTTGGCGATCACGTGCCGTCTTAAGTCGTTCTCGGATTTGGAGAATCTTGTCGGTGGTTTCTTGGACTATCTCGGGTCCAGATAATTGACTGTCTCCGGTTTCAGACCAACACACGGGCGTTCTACATTTACGACCATATAACGCCTCGAATGGTGCGGCTTGAATACTTGTGTGATAACTATTATTGTACGAAAATTCTATTAGGGGTAAGTAGTCATCCCAACTTCCACCTAAGTCGATCACACAATCTCGGAGCATGTCTTCCAATGTTTGAATCGTCCTTTCGCTTTGCCCATCGGTTTGAGGATGATAGGCAGTGCTAAGGTTTAACTTTGTACCAAGCGCTTGTTGGAAGTTATTCCAAAAGTGAGACGTAAAACGACTGTCTCGATCAAATATTATGGACAGTGGTACTCCATGTAAAGAAACGATGTTGTTAACATAGACACACGCTAGTTTGTCCATCGAGTACGATTCATTGATGGGTATGAAGTGTGCGGTTTGCGTCAATCGATCCACAATAACCCAAATTGCATTATGTTGTCGAGTCGTTTTAGGAAGTTTGGTAATGAAATCCATGGTTATTAACTCCCACTTCCATATTGGAAGTTCGGGTTGCTGGAGCAGTCCCGAAGGCTTTTAGTGTTCAGTCTTGACTTTTAAACAAGTTAAACATTTCGCAACATGCGAAGAAACATCCCTTTTCACCTCGTTCCACCAATAGTTAGACTTGAGATTATGGTACATTTTGTCGCTCCCGGGATGCATCATGTACTTGGATTTGTGATCTTCATTCAAAATTTTCTCACGCAAGCCTCCAACGATTGGTACCCAAATTCTATTACCGAGTCTAAGGATACCATCGTCACCCTTGACTAGCGAGTCAATGGTGCCGCTACGTTTTTCGTCGGAGATTCGGTTTTCATTGATCGCTTGAGTTTGCACGGATTTGATTTGTTCAAAGAGGTCGATTTGGAGTTCTAGGCGCAACGCTCGAACTCTTTTGGGCTTTTCATGTTCCTTGCGACTTAAGGCATCGGCCACGACGTTGGCTTTGCCTTCATGGTAAACAATCTCACAATCTTAGTCATTGAGTGTCTCCATCCATCGTTGTTGGCGCATGTTGAGCTCTTTTTGATTGAAGATATGTTTTAAGCTCTTATGATCGGTGTACACAGTAAATCATACTCCATAGAAATAGTGCCTCCATATCTTAAGTTCAAAGATTATGGCGCCTAACTCTAGATCGCGAGTCGTGTAATTCTTTTCGTGTACCTTCAATTGACGAGAGGCGTAAGCGATTACTTTCTTTTGTTGCATTAGTACACATCCCAAACCAGAATGGGACGCGTCGCTAAAGACTACAAAATCCTCAGTACCTTCTGGTAAGGCCAGTATAGATGCTTGGGTGAGCTTTTGTTTAAGTATATCGAACGCCTCTTGTTTCTTTGTTCCCCATTCATATTTGATGTTCTTGCGAGTTAAGGAAGTTAAGGGAACAACGATTCAAGAAAAGCTTTCAATGAATCTTCGGTAATAACTAGCCAAACCTAAGAAACCTCGGATCTCGGTTGGCGATTTTGGAATCTCCCACTTAGAGATAGCTTCAATCTTAGCGGGATCGACTTGAATTCCGTTGACGTTGATGATATGTCTAATAAATTGTACCTCGTGCAACCAGAACTCGCATTTCGAGAACTTGGCGTACAACTTCTCGGTTCTAAGAATTTCAGACAACGTTCGGAGATGGACTTCATGATCGTCCTTGGACTTAGAATAAATAAGTATGTCGTCGATGAATACGATAACAAATTTATCCAAGTAAGGCTTGCAGATGCGATTCATCATGTCCATGAACGCGGCTGGAGCATTAGTAAGTCCAAACGGCATGACCGTGAACTCATAATGTCCATACCTTATTCGAAAAGCGGTTTTCGGGATATCCTCATATTGGACTTTAAGTTGGTGATAGCCGGAATGAAGATCGATTTTTGAAAAGAAGCTAGCACCCTGAAGTTGGTAGAAAAGATCATCGATTCGAGGGAGTGGATATCGGTTCTTGATTGTGACTTTGTTTAACGCATGATAATCGATACACATACGCATGGAACCATCCTTCTTCTTGACAAACAGAATTGGCGCTCCCCAAGGTGACGAACTCAGTCGTATAAAACCTTTCTCCAGTAGCTCATTGAGTTGTTTCTTCAACTCCTTCATCTCAGTTGGCGCTAAGCGATACGGAGCTGTGGCAATCGGAGCGGTACCGGGAACAAAATCGATTCTAAATTCTACTTCACGATCGGGAGGGATTCCGGGAAGTTCGTCAAGAAAGACATCAGAAAATTCGCAGACTATAGGTACGTCCTTTATCTCTTTTGGCTTTGACTCTTCAGTGACGTAGGCCATGAATGCTAAGAATCCTTGATTAAACATTTTCTAACCCTAATCATGTAAATTATGCTAACTTGGCCAGCGTCTTTGTCCCCTTCAATTCGAATCGTTCGTTTATCGGGGGCTTGAAGTTCAACGGTTTTGCTATTGCCGATGATACGGGCATGGTTATCAAATAACCAATCCATACCAAGTACAATATCAAAACCAGCCACACTCATAGGCAACAAACAGATAGGCAGAATATAACCAGCTAAAAGAATTTTTCCGTTTTTAAGGGCTTCGGAGATCTTAACAATTTCGCCACTAGCAGTCTCGACGCTTAGAGTTTTATCTAACTTTATTAAAGGTTCGTTTAATAGACTACAAAAGCTATAATCTATAAAACTTAAATTGGCACCTGAATCAAATAAAACTCTAGCATAGGTGTCGTTGACTAGAAACGTACCGGTAATGGTTTCCGGCATGTCATCGGCTTTCTTTGTGTCGAGTACGAAGACTCACGAGTTTCCTTTCCTATCCTTGCCACTTCCACCCGCACCACCAGTCGCGGGTTTGTTCTTTGGGCATTCAAAACTCAAGTGCCCCGTCTCCTTACAATTAAAGCACGTCATTTTCTTCTTCCAGTAATCAGCAGTCGCATGACCCGTATGGTTACATGATTCACAAACTTTAGGAGGAGGAGCGAAATTGCATCGTCCCTTGTGATACCTCCTACAGGTCTTGCATGGCGTAGCATTTGAATTGAACCGATTTTGCTGTCGGTTTACTCCTTTGCCTTTGTAGTTGGCACCTCCACTTGTTCTCGCTTGATTTGTTGTTGAATCCTTCTTGTCTTCTTCTTTGTTGCGGACCATTCCACCCATCAGGTAACCAGCTAACTCCATCGCAGAGTCAGTGGTTTGAGGTAAGTGTGACCTCACCATGTAGAGGATTTCCCGCTGCAGTCCCCAAATATACCTTGTAACCTTGCTGGATTCCGGATTCACCAGCTGGGGAACCAGGCGACAATACTCGTGAAACTTGGTGCTGTATTCACGAAGGTTCGTCCCCACGACCTTAAGGTTGGGAAATTTAGTTTGGATTTGGTCGGTTTCATGCATGGGACAAAATTTTCCCATCAACAATGTCTTAAACTCATCCCAGCTCAGGTTGTACATCGCCTCTCTCCCTTTACTCATCAACATCGTATTCCACCACTCGAGCGCCTCTCCTTTAAACATAAGGGCAGAGTATTGAATCTTCTCCTCATCGGAACACTTGCTCGTTATCACAATCGTCTCCATCTCCTTAAGCCACCTCACAATCGTGATGGCTCCTTTGTCACCATGGAACTTTTTCGGTCCATAGTATTTGAAATCTTTAAATAAACACCCACTAAACTTGAGTTTCTTGAACTCTTGTCTAACTCCACCATCAACATTAGACTCATGAACACTTTCTTCCCTATGCGAAGGTCTAGATCGAGGTTTAGAAATAGATTTTCGGGAATGATTAACAGAATGAGAATGTTTTGAATTTCGCGATTGATACCTAGCCATAGACTCATCTCTCACCGCATCTTTAATCATCTTTTGTATTTTATTCGTATATTTTTCGGGAATTTCTTCTTCCTGATTACCCTCGGGGACTTTCCCCTTTTCTTTTCTTTTCTTACTTCTTTTTCTTTTTGAATTATCTCAATGTTGTTACTTTGTTCAGACATTTTATCGTTTTCTTTTTGATTTATATATGAAATTCAAACAATGTTTCTTTCTATTAAACATATAATTTTATTATACATTCATATATATATATATATATATATATCACAAAGGATATATATATATATGTATTTATTTCACACATTACACACACACACACACACACACACACACACACATATATATATTATCCTATCTTTATTCTTAAGAACGTTTCAACGTTCTTGTTACATATATTTCACATATCATACATGTTTATATTACACACACAACTTCATATGCCACCATCTTCAATCTTTCAAGAACTTTTTCACCACTTTTGTCAGCTTGTTACATTTATGAAGAAGCTTCTCTCCCATCTTCTTCTTTTTCTTTCCTTCCTCAGCTACCTTCTTTCTCCAATCGTCTGTTTCGATCAGAGCGCGGTCCATGTGTTCTTCATATGACTGTAGGACCTTATCGGGGTATCCATATTGTTGAGGTGGGTCGCGGTAACCCAATGCCACCATCTCGTAGTGATTCCTCGATTCGGGATACGGAACCTCAGTCATGTAGGATGCAAGGTAGAAGAAAGCTTTAGCAGCTCGGTTTTGTTCTCTGATCTCATCAGCTTGCTCTTGAATCGAGGGAATTTCTCCTTGGAATGGTGGGAAGCTTGATGAAGCTTGGTTCTTAAGAGCTTCGAGATACTGTACGTATGGATCCATAGAACCGTAGCTCGGGTTTTTGGGAAGTGAGTGATCCTTCCATTAAGCTTGATATCTCATTGGGATTATCGGGATGCTCTTCTTCCGGTTCTTCCTCATTCTCTTCCTCGGGATCCTCCTCTTCTTCGGGGTCCTCCTCTTCTTCTGGTTCCTCTTCTTCCATAGGTTCTTCTTCCTCTTCAGGTTCTTCTTTCTCCATATGCTGGGTGGTCTCTTTGATTATTGGGTCCATTTTGAAGCTTTCGTAGGGCATCATTACCCTCATCTTGGGTTTGTGGGACGGCCCTTCGCCATTGTTGGGTTGTGAGTTGACTTCGTTGAAAGTGGAGCTTCCGGTATGCCACCTTCGTTGATCAGAGTGGCATTGCATCCAGTCGGAGGATGGGGATCTTGGTTCTTCCTTTATTGGTCGGTTTGAAAAGAAGGCATAGGACGGGTGTGGATTTGGTAGGTATCCAGTTGGAAAGTACTGCGGTATCTCCGATGGTTGGTAAGTGGGAATTTCCGAGGGATGGTACGTCGGTACTTCAGAGGGTTGGTACATGGGTATGGTTGGTGGATGGTAACTTGAGTGCCTTGGTGGTTCGACTCTTTGTTTTGGTGGATTTTCGGGAACGTTTATTGGGTAGTGTCTACTTCCGGGGTAGTACACAGGTTTGGTTAAGTCATGTTCCGCATCTTGGTCGAAATATGCTTCATAATAACCATCACTCATGTTATCCTCAGGGTAAGGTTTGACGATTCCAGCTTTTTTTCTTTTCGTACATAATTCTCCATCCAATTCTTGAATGACATCTATATTACGGGTGGTTTAGAATGTGGAGGGAAAGAAAAGGTTACCAGACTATCTTATCCCTAAAACACATAAACAATTATTTCCTATACTTGGATCGAAGCTTGGGTATTGTTTTATGATACCCAGTTCACTAAGATCGATGGCTCTGATACCAACCTGTCACACCCACACTTAAGGCCTAGGCATGTGACCCAATAGTTGGTACCATATTTGTATATAAATCAGTGTTACGTTTGATTAGCGAAAGTCTTATAAATTATAAGGATCAAAGTTGTATTATTACAAAAGACGGGATTATAAAAGATTCCCGTATAAGTTCAAAAGATTATTTGTTTTAGTTACAAACCATCATTTATCATATTAAGGTTTATACAAAATAAATCCGAGCCATCGGATTTATATATAGCACTTCGACAGTCCAAGTGCTATCCTTGTTCACCTGCAAAATGTAAATAAAATACGTCAGCAACGAATGCTGGTGAACACGCTGACGCAAAAATATTTTCTTTTACCTTATTACCCATAGAGACTACGCCTGCATTGGCCCAACGTGGCTTAGGAATAACAAAGTTAAATAACACATTTATAAATTCAAGTCTCTACTCTTGGTCACCTCAGCAAACACCGCAGCGTTCGAATTAGTTAAGTACCCGTAAATATACACAATGATCGTACTTCTCGCGGGAAAGCGTCCTACGATCAGGGTGGTGCGATGTGCCCATCGCGCAGTACCACCTATGTATGGATCCAGACATACGTATACCAAAACCTGAGGGCTAGGTTTATACTTTCATTTATAATGGTTTTAGGAACACGTAGTTCCTTGTAAACAATTTTCATATAACATGTTTGAGTCGTTTGAAAACAAGTTTGGCACGTACTACAAGGTATAAGGCTAGTGAGATGTTTTTAGTGAGAGAGAGAGCAGATTGGGTTGTGAAAATGGGATGACCTTGGCCGCTATTTATAGGCAAAATTTTGGAGCCCATCGCGATACGCGATGGCCTCCTGGCTAAGCCAATCGCGTATCGCGATGTAGGCTCAGCCAGTCACCACGTTGACCTGCCACCACGTGGCGGACGTGTTGCCACGTGGCGGCAGTCGGTGCCACCGTGTGCCACGTGGCACACGTGTCACAATGTGTCAGCCACGTCATCGCGATACGCGATGACGTCGGCTCAATAGCGATCGCGTATCGCTGTTGACTTCATCTAGAACCTTTGACCAAGCCCCATCGCGATCCGCTATGGGCTTGTCCTTTGTCCCGTCGCGTATCGCGATAGGACAAGAAAATAGAATTTTCATTTTAAACCTTAAGGTTTGGAATTTGGCAATTTTAGTCCCTATACTTTGGAAAGTTGACATTTTGAACTCGAAATTTTCACGATGTTACAGTATGAGTAAATAATATAGCGGATATGTGCTTATACGACGCATAAGTAATCCACCGTATAAGACATGTACACTGTATATGTTGGTCATTATTTCTATAAATAAGAGTTTAGCTTATATGTACTTCGATCTTTTTGGTCCTATTGGTACATGTTCTTATATTGTCATATTATGATGTACTTCACCGCTATCAGTGAACAAAAGACAGTATTAAAGAGATATTTTGGAGTTTTTCACCTTGTTATGGTTTCCGCACATAACATTGTAGAGTAGATATCTTCATGGTGTTCGCACACATCCATTTAACGATCCTATAATGGAATTTTAACAGGTATCAGAGGCATTGTCTCAGTATCTACTTTTAAAAGCCCAATTTCATCTCTTTTCTACATTGTTTTTATCATTTCAGAAGATGTAGCTGTTCTGACCTTACAACAGGTTAACATAATGTTATGTTCTTGGTTTTGAACATTATACTTCAAAGTCAGATCATTACATCTTCAGTTTCTTCACAAAAAGTTCAAAAAAAATCACTTTCAAACATATATGGCGCATAAGTCGTCCATGTATAATCATACACACCGTATATCTCAAAGGAACGCAAATACATACACGGCGCACAACTTAAATGTATTCATATCCGCAAAATGTTTTTCTCTGCATAAGTGTTTTCAGAGTACTTCATCAACTGATAAGTACTTATACGTTGTGTGGGACTTCTGGTTCAAACAAACATACGCAACACATAATGTTATACGTCGTATACATGCTTACATGTTGAAGTTTGAAAACATACGTTGACTGTTAGTTATACACTATGGAGAATTATACGGCGATGAATCAATAAGTGATTGTTGGAGTAAAGATATTAGATGAAACATGGAGGATATTTAGAACAAAATATTAGTGGAAATAAGAATTGTATATGGATTCATGAAAGGTGAATATCTAATCCTAAGCCGAAGGTATGGATTCATGAAATGTGGATATCTAATCCTAAGCCGAAGGAAAAGTTTAAAATGTCAAATCTTAGAAAGAGATGTTCGGGAAGCATAATGTTCGTGGGTTCTACATCTTAATGATTGTATGATGACCTTGTCTAAGCAGACATTTAATGGGGAGTGAATTAAATCTCTACTACTTAGATTCCAAGACCAAGCAATATACAATGGGGAGTGTGTTAGTACATAATGTATATCGCTTAGGTCTTGTGTATAGGTCTTGCTAGTTAGTGATTTGGAATGTATGATTAATGTGTTGGAACATATGAGTAACTAATACAACGGATATGTGCTTATACGACACATATGCTTTGCACAGTATAAGACATGTACGCCATATATGTTGGTCATCATGTCTATAAATAGGAGTTTAGCTTATATGTTCTTCGATATTATTGGTTCTATTAGTAAATTTTCTTATATTGCCATATTATGATGTATTTAACTACTATCAATGAACATAAGAGAATATTAAAGAGATATCTTTGAGTTTTTCACCTTGTTATGGTTTCGGCACATAACATTGTAGAGTAGATATATTCATGGTGTTTGTACACATTCATTTAAAGATCCTATAATTTAAAGATCCTATAATGGACTTTTACAGCACATTCTAAAGAAGCCTTAATTACTTGGATTTAGGGGTTACACAACTTTATTATTTATTTATTATACAAGTACATACTTAAACACAATTCCACTATTTGCATAGTTGTGATATTGCTTGATTAGTTGGTAATGCTAAATGACTATGTGTTTATAGATTTTATGGTTGGTTGGTATCTTATCCTCATCATCATGGTATGATCATACAACGTCCGAGTAAACTTGTCCGAATCTAGTGGCATGTTGAAAAGAGAGTATTATTTATGTTATGCTAGTTGATGTAATGCACATTATTTGTCATTTTTATTTTCATATATATCTCAAATTGTGGTTACTAGCTCAACATTAAGCTGACAAAATATATCTATTTTTACGCATATCGTAGGTAGATATTTGCAATGAAATGAAGTTTTGAAGACCTAGTTTGGACCTTAGGTTTTAATAAAAACAAACAACAATTTGTTAGTTTGCGTTTGATGTAACGTTTTGAATTATTTTATTTTGTGAAACTTTTGTGTACGATGATTTGAATGAATAAATTTGTAACTGACACATATTATTTTTGGTGTCTTTTGAGCTAGGATATAAATTATGTCACTCCCCTGGATGTTCCGCCGTAGGCTAGGCTGTGACAGATGGGTATCAAAGCCGAGGGGTATAAGATAGATGGTTACACGTAATGACCTAGTAGCATGCTTAGGGTCCCTACACATGTTTGTACGTGTGCCCTACTTGTTTCAAATTTTTGTTCATAATTTATATATTAATTGTTTTATTTATATAATCGTACACAAGATGCACACACAATTCCGAGCTATGCCTCACTCTCAAAATCATTTTCCAAGCCTAGAATTATTATTTTATTTTGGGAAATTCCTTAAGAATTCCCACGATTTTTATTTTTACTCCTCTCTTCTTAAAGCTTGAACATATTAAGGTTTTTCGTAGTAACTGGAATGGGGAGAACACTTTGAGTCAGGCCTTGGTAAAAAGATTATGAGAATTGAATGAAGGATGTTCTTTTCCTCGGGGATCCCAACCATAATGTTTGAACTTAAAGGCCAAAGCGAAACATACGTCATGTGATATAAAACTTTACGTGGTCAACGTGATCATGTAACAATTGCATTCCTTAATTAAAAACCATATCCACGGTGATTTCATGGCTAAATTAAATATTTATGATTAATTATATTATTTTTTTTAAATGATTAGTTGGGGATCCATGGAAACTCCAACTATTCATTTTCAACACATTTTAAGCATTATATTTTGTTAGAGCATCACTAACTGTGGTGAATCACGAGATGATCCAACTACCCATTACGATTTCAATTGCTAGTTATTTAGTTGAACTAACTAAAATGCCATGATACTCTCATGGGCGGTTCAACTCTCGTATCCCGATGATTCGTTAATCAATTGGTTCATTTAAAATGTCATGGAAGGCTCATGAGAGGCCCGACTAATCAAAATTGAATTTATTTAATCATTTTATTTTATTTATTAGTTAGAACACAAACTACCACAGTGAGTAGTGGGAAAGTTCTAACTTTTGAATAAAAATCAATATTTTCTGTATGATTCACATATCATTTATTTATTTTTTTTAATTATCTGCAATATTTCAAAAACCTCAAAATATTTAAATTTTCAAATAATACACAATGTTTTAAATCGTCCAACTATTTTAACTTAATCTCATATTATTCACGATATTTCAAATTCTCAAAATCCGACCCATCCTCGAATTTTAATAAATTCATATCACACTTTATTTGGAGTTTTTAATTTCTTTTATGTAACATTGTCCTCAAATTCAAAGTTATTCTGTTATCATTTAAAATTGTATTCAAATTTTTGTTGTAACATAAAATTAATGGCGATCCATAGACAACTTTACCCATTTCATTTTTATGACATTTTCACGATTTTTGTTGAAAACATACGGTGGTTCGTGGGTATCTCAATGATCCATTATCATTTTTTAATTACATTTTGTTATTTAGTTGAAATTCCAGGGTGGTTCGTGGATATTTCAATGCCCTACCCCGATATTTGGTATATTTCAACGCCCTTCTTAAGATCCGAGGATTTTCTATAGTTATCACGAACAATAGCAAGATCTTTCAATAATGTCTCATTATTAGCATGAATTAAGTCCAAATTTGACATAAATTCCTCACATATAGAACAAGGAATATTCTCATTTACTTTAACTGAATTACATGCTACATTTTCAGACATAACAAAAGTGGAATTAGGACTAACCTCTTCTATTCTGGCCATGCGAGCAAAAGAACCCGAACATTGCGTCTTGATTCACTCTCAGCATCAGAATCGGTTTCTGATTCACTCTCAGCAGTCAATCCTTCACCCCTTGCGTTTTGAAAATCTCTAATAGACTCGAACATTGAAAGATTTGCTTGATTACTATTTGCACTTCCCAAAAATCTTGGTTCCACTCTATACCCTCAGCTGTTAGCAAAGCTTGTGAACCACCCAGCTTAATAGAATCACCCCCAGATGTTCTCTCTTTAGAATCAACATACTTAATAGAATCACCCTCAAATTCCACTAACAGAGTTTTACCGTCAGAGGGTGTGAACTAACAGGATCGGAATCATTAGTTATAATCAAACCATAAATAAAGTTTTCAAACCACGAAAACGTTTAAGTGTAAATAAGTGCGGAAGCGTAAAACCATAAGCCAAGTGTTGCGTCACGCAGGACGACTTAAAACCCAATTAATAATAACAATTTAAAACAAGTTTGCATAAACAAAAGCGTTCAAAGTAATGCATGATCCTATACCGCGCGCCCGCCTCGGCTACCTGAGAATAACATACTAAAAGTGTCAACACGAGGTTGGTGAGTTCACAAGTTTATATATATAAAGCGTTTACGTTTGCGTTTTGCGTTTTGCGTTACGTTACCAGATAATGTTAAATAAATTATATATCTATAGGTAGCTAGCCTATAAAGCAAGTATTACTAAGTGTTCGACACCAAAGCTGACTGTTTATCATGTGCCTTGCCACCAGGTCTATCCCGACCATGGTAATGTGTTAGCCAAAATTGCACCCACTCGACCTCCAGTCGAGTTTAGCGTTGGGTGGGGTTTGTCAAACCCAGTAGTACTACTCAACAGTGACTCGCTATTATCCAATATTAAACGGTTCGATGTGTGAAGGACTTCAGTTGTTTCGTTTGCCACTTAGCCTTTACAAGTGATATATAATAAATAATAAAATCTAAAAGCGTTTCGGAGTATGTATTCTCCCCCAAGTGAAAAGCGTTTAAAAGAGTTAAAAGGGGAACGTGAAACTCACTGTTTGAGAAGAATTCCAAAAACAAGTCACCCAAGTGATGCGAGTCGCAGAAAACCCTCACTAGCGTTCTAAAACAACAAGGAGATTTTCTAAGTGTTGGAACTATTATCGAGTCTCTAGACTCGGCACATAATTCCTATGCAAAAATACGTTTCGTGTTTCGTTTGTGAATTGTGTGTGTCTCAACAAACACATTTGTGATACGTTACATGTGTGAACAACTATTTACGTGTCAAGTATTAATAGTGTACATTTCTAGCAATTATTCCCCGCAAGGGCAATTTGGTCAAAACATAACAATTATCTAGCAATTAGCACGTTTCATGTATTTTCACAAAGTTCAGCAGCTAGTTTCATCAAGACAGAACTCTACTTGAAAGATTACTCTATTCAACAGATCATAGCATCTCAATTAATTCACCAAAAATCGTCACAAAAGCATACATGAGTTAGGTTTCCAGAACATATTTTATTGTATTTTTATTCTACATAGATTTCTCACAATGATCAAAATATTACAGCAAACTCACAACAGTCAAAATCATGCGCAACAGAATGTTATTTGTTATTCCCGTTAAATGAAAATCCAATTAATACAAGACAAATTGGTTTAGGTTCTTAACTCAACATGCTAACTTCCAGAAGTGGAACCAACCCATTTGGTCTTGTAGTTCATGAGATATGATAATTACAAAACAACCTAAAAGCAGGTCTCACAATTCAGAATTGCAATTCAGTTTTGTAAAATAATAAAAGTTAACCTTTTCTCGTCCAAAAATTACAAACTTGGACTTTATAGAAACTAGACTCAACATAGCACCTTGTAGTGTTAACAACCTTGACCAATTTCCACATTAACATTTAGTTACAGTTGTCTAAACATAACTTACAATCTGTCCAGTACCAGTTTTGACCTTTAATCACATTTAAATCGTTTGAACTACCAAAACACCTCCTAATTAGGCGTGGTTGGATTTTCTGGAAACTAGACTCAGAGTACTACCTTTTCGACTCATAAATAGCTCAGTTTGTTTTTATATTTAACAAGTTACATGTCGTTCAAGTTTAACAATCTCTGCTGTCAAAACTCAGCAAGCACAAACAATCGTCTAACATGCATCCTAAGCATACGACATATATCCAAACATGTAATAAACATAATTATTCATCAAAATCAGTAGTAACCCTCTAGGGTTTACAAACAATCAATGATTTATCAATCTTCCACCGTTCAAAATCACATACGATTATCTAAACCAATAACCAACGCATAATCAATCATCCTCAAATCAAAATCAAGCATTTAAACACTTAATACATAATTTACAAAGCTAGGGTTTCATGTTTATACCTTAAAAACGCAGAAACAATCAAGAGAAAGGTGAGAGATGCTTAGAAACGAGTGTGGGATGCTCCGATTATGAAGAACAAGATCAAACGAAGGTGATATGGGTGTGGGTGTGGCTGCCGTCGCAAAGAGAGGAGGGGAGAGGGGGCTGCCGATCGGGTTAGAGTGTAGAGAGAAAGAGTTAGGGTTTTGTATTATTATTAAATAATAACATGTTACAATAGGTCCCTCAACTTTTAAATATTACTTTTCTAGCCTAAAGTAACTTGTTTGCATCTTGAGTTAGTGTTCTAAATGATATTATCAAATAACACATAAGCCTAACACATAATTATCACATAATTATTGTTTGGATGTTTTTCGTTTATTCACCAATGGTTTGTGTCAACTCGTTTGCGTTTCGGTGCAATCCCGAAAGACTACACATGTAGTAATTGTCAAGCGTCATTTAAACCCTAGTTTAAATGTAATGAGATGTGCGTTGTAGATCAAGTGATCTTAAGTTTGAATTGACGGAGTTTGAGTTAACGGAGTTAACCTGAAATTGACGAGTGTCACATAACTGGAATCTTGCACACACACAAAAATCAAAACATAATGTCAGGTCTTGAAGCAGTCAGGTACAACAATGATCCAATTTTGGCTCCATATTTGGCTTCCCCTTTTCATCATCTATCATCTTCTCATGGGTGTCCATTGGTGTAGATGCAGTCTTCAAGTCTTGACATTTGAACTTCTTCAAAATGTCTTGCACATACTTTGATTGACAAATGAATATGCCTTCCTTCTTTTGCTGAACTTGCAAACCTTAGAAGAAGTTCATTTCTTCCATTGAGCTCATGCAATATTTTGACTTCATAACTTCTTCAAACTCCAAACACATCTGTTCATTTGTAGATCCAAAGATGATATCATCAACATAAGCTTGAAGCAGGAATAAATCTCTTCCTCTTTTCTTGTAGAAGAGGGTCTTATCAATGGCTTCCTTGTGAAATACATTAACAAGTAGGTGGTTTGACGACTCATCATACCAAGTTCTTGGAGCTTAATGTAGTCCATATAGAGCTTTGTTCAAGTTATAGACTCTATTTGGAAACTCAGGATGCTCAAAACCTGGAGGTTGAGTGACATACACCTCCTCTTCAATTTTTCCATTTAAGAAAGTAGATTTTACATCCAATTGAAATACTTTGATGTTCTTTGAAGCAACATAAGCTAAGAAGATTCTGATTGCTTCTAGCCTTGCCACTAATGCAAACACTTCCTCAAAATCAATACCTTCTTCTTGTAATCATCCTAGTGCAACTAGTCTTGCTTTATTCTTCATTACAATCCCTCTCTCATCCCTTTTGTTTCTGAAAACCCATTTGGTGCCAATAGCATACTTACCTCTTGGCTTATCTACAAGTTCCCATACTTGCATATTTCTGAATTAAGCCAACCCCTCTTGCATTGCTTCCACCCAACTATTGTATTTTAAAGCTTGAACTATGTTCTTGGGTTCAATTGGGGATATGAAGCAGGAGTACAAAAAAGTGTTTGCAGATTCAGATGCACTTCTTGTAACTCTTTCATGAACGTCTCCAATGATGTTTTCAGGAGGATGATTTCTTTTCACAAGGGAAGTTTGCACAACTTGATCTGAAAAAATATTTGAATCAAGATTTGTGTCACAGATATCAGTTTCCTCAACGACCAAATTAGATGTTGCATTGTTCATTTATGCATCTTCTTCAACATTCTGTTGTGATGAAGCAAAGTCCTTTCCAGTGTTCAAATTTTAAAACAAGGTCTCAAAATTTGGTTGTCTTTCAGCTTGTTCTTGATTAATCTGGTCATCAGATTGCAGTTCATTATTGACAACTTGCTCTTGATCACTTTGGTTGTCAGTTTGCACATCATCCATGACAGGACTTTCTTGAACAGGTGATTGCTCAAGATTGTAATTTTGCTAATTTTCTGATTCAATGTCAGAAGCATTCTTATCAAAAGAGTATTCATCATTTCTGTCAATAACCTTGGACCATAATTTGTCCAAATCAACCTTCTTTTTTGTTTTTTCTTCATGGAAACTTGTTTTATACAAAGTTCCATCAAAGTCTTCAGGATAAATCTTGAAAGACTTGATTAACTTCTCAAGATCAAACAGCCAGAATGCATCCACCGTATTAAATTGGTTTTCATTGAATATTATATCAGAAGATTCAATCACACTCAAATTATCTTTCACATATACTCTATAGGCTTTTGAGTGTGTGGAGTATCCAACAAAGAAACCATCTAAATATTTTGATTAAAACTTGTTCAGATAGTCTTTGGTATTTAACAATGAGCACTTGCATCCAAAAGGCTTGAGAAACTTGATGAAGGGTTTTCTTTTGAACAAAATCTCATAGGGAGTTTTGTCTTTACTTTTGTTGAGAAGAACCCTGTTCTGAACATAACAAGCAGTATTAATAGCTTATGCCCAAAAAGTAACAAGCAGATAAGCATATGCTATCATGGTTCTTGCAGCTTCAATGAGTGTCTTGTTTCTTCTTTCTGCTACCCCATTTTGTTGACGAGTTCTAGGTGCACTGAATTGTTGAGGAATTCCTTTTGCAAGGCAGAATTCAGCCATCACCCCATTCTTGAACTCAGTTCCATTGTCACTTCTCATAACCTTCACTCTCACATCTAGTTGGTTCTCAATCCTTGTCACACATACTTTAATTAACTCAACAGCTTCATCCTTGGAATTCAGAAAATAAACCCAAGTATATCTTGAAAAATCATCAATGATCACCAAGCAATATCTTTTCTTCCCTATACTAGAAACACTCACAGGACCCAAAAGATCCATATGAAGCATTTCTAGTACTTGTTCAATTGAGTTTATAAGCTTTGCTTTGTGTGATGATTTGTGCTGCTTTCCCTTTTGACATGAAATGCACTTGTCATCCAGCTTGAACTCCCTTGTTGGTAAACCAATTACATGTTCACCCTTAACAAGTTTGTTCATGTTCTTTAAATTAACATGAAAAAGCTTTTTGTGCCACAATTTTGTTTCAATTTTAGTGGCCTTTGACACAAAACGAGTTCCACCCCCAGAATTTCATCTTTCATTCTTAGTTCATACAAGTTCCCATTTCTAGAAGCCATCATCATAATCATATCAGGAGGAATTACAAATTCAGGTTTGAGGATGTAACAGTGAGAATCATCAAAACCAACCTTATAACCTTTATCACACATCTGTGATATGCTCAATAAATTATATTGTAATCCTTTAACATAGAACACATTATCAAAAGATACTTTTCCATTAGTGAGAATGCCTTTCCCCACAACTTTCCCTCCATTTTCATCACTCCCAAATGCAACAGGTCCTTCAAACTTTTCTTCATAATTTACCAGTAACCTTTTGTCACAGGTTAGGTGCCTGGAACATCCACTGTTCATATACCATACATCATTCACTGGCGTGGATTGTTCCTGCATAAATCAAAGATAAAGAAATCAGTTAAGTGATGAAATACAAACTGAATCAGCTTGCAAACCATCAGCAACATTAAGACTTGTTGCATTTGGTTTGGGGTCCTCATAAACGATCTCCCATGAATCATCAGATTCATAACCAAATTCAATCAAATTTCCAACATAGGGAACTATGCTTGTGCGTTCTTCAATGACATATTCTCTTTTCTCAACCAATACTTGTGTTTGAACTCTTGGTTTCCACAAAATCCATGTGGTTCAAACCCATGTTCAGAAGAAATTTCTCACCCCCATTTAGTTCTTTTGACTTCTTCTTGAACATTTTCTACTTAATTTTCTCTTCAAATCTTTGTGACTTTTCAGACTCAACAGATTTTACTGACTTAGAGTCCACACCAGGCTTAATTCTGATGGGCTGTCTGTTCATTGGTGCTTTCTTCTTTTCAGTCAATTCTTCTTGTTTTCTTTGTTGTGAACAACTTCAGTTTTCTTCTTACTTGCCTCTGCAACATTACTCAGTGGTTCATCAACCATCTTTTTACCCTTGTTCAAAAATTCATTATATTTTTTCTTGTACAAACCAAAGTCTTGTCCAAACTTTGTTGTGTCATGGATAGGAATTGGTTTGAAGGTAAACCTTTCATGACAAGAGTCAGTATGATGTCCATACACATCACAATGTTTGCACCAAACTTTTCCCTTGAAGTTCTCACTTGAGTTTCCTTTCTTAAACCTCTTACTTGGTCTTGGAGGATCAACTCCAATGGTATTTTAAGTAATGAAACCATCATAGTTCATTGAGAAAGCTACAAATTCGTCAATCTTTATGTGTTGTCTCTCAACTGCACTTTTGACAAAGTTTATCTTTTCCATCTTGATCGGTTCATCATCTTTGTTGCTTCTAAATCTTGACTGTCTTCTTTCATATTCCTCCATTCTTTCAACCTCTCTAATATCAAACAATTCTTGATTAGGGAAAACAGGATAGACTGGAATGAATAGATCATCATTCTTCTTGATTTCTTCTCTTTTCTTGTTCTCTTTGACACTTTCTCTTCTTTGTGGAACCTTGTAAGCAGATTTTTTTATTATTCTTCTTTTCTTTTGAACCACCACAAATATCAAAAGATTCGTGTTCCCTTCTCATTTGCTCATGATGCTTTCTCATCTTGGGAGTTATCTTTGGCAGCAAAGGAATCTTGTTCTTTGGTTTCTGTTTGCCATTCTTTCTTCCTTTAAGCTTTCGTTGCTTGAACTTTTGTCACTTGAATCACTCAAGCCATCTCTATCCAACAATTTTTCAAAAAAGTCACCTTCTGAGACTTGCACACCAACAGAATTTTCAACATTTGTTTCAACATCCTTCATTACAAACTTGCCCTTGTCATCAACCTCAACCAACTTGTAATTCTCAACAAACTCCTTTTGAACTTCAAACACATCTCTAAACTGATCAAGGAAAGAATTTTTTTGTATTCTTTATCCACTTTCAATGAGTAATTATCATTAGAAGGTGGAGGAACAACTTTATACTTATCCTCCTCCTTGATCTTCTTCAACTTACCACAAATATTTCCAGTTGACACCAGGTATTTCAAGAAATCATTCTCAACTTGAAGTTGACTATTCTTCAACTTCTCATCATGATATATTTTCTTAAGTTCTTCAGTTTCAGTTACATACCTAGACTGAATGGTGTAACTGTGCATACAGTCCTGTTCCAGACTCTTATTTTGGTTCTCATTGGTCAACTCACTTGTTTCATACACATTTATCATGCTTTGTTTTAAAACATTCACTTTGTAGTTTTACCAACTGTCATTCTCAAAGATTTATTCATTTCAAGTATTTCAAGGTTTGAAAGATCTGAATGTACCAGAGATGATGAGGACTCTGCTTCATTCTCTATCTTTGCCATGAATGCTACATTGGCTTTTCAATGTCATCAGCATGATTTCTCCAACAAAATACACCTTCTTGCTGTTGTTGAGCTAATGCAACATTCCCTTGATTTCTTGGTTGATTGGTATTGTTTATGTTCTGATTTACTGGAGCTTGTGGAGGGATTTGTTGCTTTCTTTGAAAGGGTTGTTGTTGTGGGATCACTTGTTGATGATTCTGTTGTTGAGGGTTGTTGTAGTTGTTGAACTTCTCTGCTGACCCCTAATTCTGATTTTGATATTGAAATTGATTTCTTTGTTGATTGTTGTTCTGAAATTGCTTTGGCTGATTACATTCTCTTGCAAGGTGTCCTGGTAATTGGCAGTTGTAGCAAATAGCCTTGGATTTGTCAAATTCAATTATATCATTTGGTCCTGAAACCAATGATCTCCCAGTTCTGTTGTACAGCCTCTTACTTTTCACAGCTAGCATTGCAGCCTGCCACTTCAGATCCATATCTTCTAAGTCATCAGAATCAATTTCTTCAAGATCTTCCTGAACCACACTAGTATGAATCAGATTCTTTGCTACAAAAGCATTATAAGACTCAGTGAACATGGAGAAAAGAGCTTGATAATCACTTCCATGGTTCACATTTCCAGCATTATAAGGAGCATGTCCACTGGCCATTAAGGATGTATCATTGTCATCAATCAATTGGACAATGAATCTTGATTGTCCACCTTGATTGCTTGACTGACCAGCAACAAACATCCTTGGCATCTCAACACCATATTTACTTGGCTCTTCTATTATGGGAATCCGCTGTTGATTCTTTGTAGACATATTTCCCATGGGTGCAATGAGAGCATTAGCCACTTGAAAACTTGGCCTGCCTTCTTTGATCATATTATTCTCTATCATCTCATGCTCTTCTGCTTGCAAAAAGCAGATAACATCATCAAGCTTGAGGGATGAAAAATTGGGTTTCTGTTTGATGAATTTGCTAGCAGTGTACCATTCTCTAGATAAGGATGACAACAATTTCTTGTTCAGATCAAAATCTATGAATGCAAGGTCAGTTGTTCTGATCTGATTAACAATAGCACGAACCTCTACAAAATTGACTTCAATCATTCACCCTCCTTAAACTTGAAACAGTCTAGCTGTTGCTTCAGTCTGTCATTCTTTTCAGATCGGTGTTTCCTTCAAACATCTCTACTACAACATCATACATTGCTTTTGCTGTAGTATGATGAGCCACATTGGTCAATATTTCCTATGATAAACCCAGCTTCAACATATATAAGGCTCTGTCATCTTTCTTTTTCATTGGTCATTCAACTGTTTGGTTGTTTGCTGTGCCATCAGGAACACATGGCCAATTCTTAATCGAATTCCACATTTCAACATCATTATAACAAACGGCAGCCTCAAACAACACCTTCCATTTGATGTAGGTTTCCTGTCCATACAGCCTAGGAATCTTGTTAGTAGAAACCTCTTGCTCATCCGTTGATCCAAACATATTTTTGGTATTTTAAAATATTTTTGGAATTGAAAAATTACTTGAAAGAAACTTAACAAAATTAAACATAAACTTAAACAATCTAGAAAAATAATCAGATCTGTGGACAAAATCCTCAGATCCGATGTATCTGGACGGATAAGAGCAAGATCTATAATAAAGGAAAGAACTTTAATGTAGATCTGAGTAAGAAACACTTTTAAACCTCAACAATATTGTAGATTAATCGCTCACTATCGTAACCCACACAAACGTGTTGACAAGAAGGTTACGACATACTGTATTTATGAACAACCAATAAATATTAAAGGCGGAATCAATAATACTCTTAATATTTCTCAACGGACAGGAAAGTAACAAACACACAAAGTAACTCAAACGATTTCCATTTATAGTATGAATGATACAATGAAAATCAGTTAGGGTTTCTAGGTGGAAAGTTTGTATTCTTGGCAACTTTTCCGTACAAGATAAAGACAGCCGTCAAATCACAATATTCGCTCAGTGTCTGTTCTTATCATATGCGTGCCCTAAAGTTGCCTTTTATAGTCATACCCTGACATTTCTTCTAAGAACCCTAACTAAACATATTCAAACGTATTACAAATCATTCTAAGTGTAAACATGTCTTTGAGCAAGCTTTGCAGCTTTTGTCTTTAGCGAGCAGACCTGGTAACCATTAAGTGTGCTAGGGAACGTTCTCCGAGTAAGCTTTACTTAGAATATTTGCCTTCAAAAATATTCATCAAGCAGACTTCAATCTTTCTAATAATATCAAACTTTGCTCGATATATATCCTACGAGCAAACTTGTTCTTCAGAGATCCATTCAACCTTTTGTTGCTTTAACTTATTTGAACAAGTCCAAGTATGCTGGTGCACTGTAGCTTGCTTAGGGTTTAACCTTGCTCGTTTGAAGTCCTTAAGTAATTTCTTTATCAACTTCCTTCAAGCTTGTTGGGACCACTGTTTATTATAAATAAACCTTGCTCGATCCAACAAAATACTTGGTTTTAGCTTGCTTAAGTCAAGAGTTTGTTCTGAAACAAATCTTGCTAGACTTGAAGAACAACCTTGCTTGATGAAGTGTAGTTTGCTCGAACTAACACTTAAGAAGAATTCCAGAAGATAACTTTGCTCGAAGAGCAAAATACCTTGCTTGACTAAGTGTTAGCTTGTTGTGAGGCCTAAGTGTGCTCGGTTTCCATACTTAGCCATTCTCCAAGGAGGTTGAGAAGATTCCAATCTTCCTTAAGTCTTTTCTCATCCCAACATATGTGGTACCTGATTTCCCTAATGATGCCCGCTTTCAATAATTCACTCACCTGATCATTCATCGCTTTTGTCTGTTCTGGCCCCATCTTCCGTTGTTTTTGGACTACTGGTGTGAACGCTGGGTTGACCTTCAAGGCGTGTTGCACTATACTGCACGGGACCCCATCCATATCTACGGATTGCCACGCGAACACATCCATGTCCCTCAGCAACAGATGTTTTAGATGAGAGATTATGCTACTCGATAAAGTTGGTCCAATGGTGATGGTTTGATCTGGGAACTTGGCGTTGAGCATCCACTTTTTGGGCTCGTTGTTGTTTCTCGTCTTTTTCACCTTTTAGGGGTTTTGACCCTTCCACGACCAAACAGTCTTTGTTTGGTCTCACCAGTGCGATTCCCGTTGGTGTCGGGATACTCGTTATGCCATGAGTGGTGGATGGGTTTGCATTAAAATCCCCAATCGCTTCTCCTTCCATAATCCCATCGTGTTTGGACTTTACTGGCAGTACGAGGAACTCTACCTCTTCGGTTCTCGAATGTTTTCCATCGCTCAGTGTTACCGGGAACTTTAGTTGTCCCAATGGATGTGTTACTTCGTTCGAGAACTCTGAGACAGGCGCATTGACCTGTTTTAACCTCACTTTATCTTTCGCGTCCAATTGATCGAAACGTTGTTGATACATAATATCTTACGTGCTTTCTTGGCCAATAAAGACATAGGTGCTTCGATAGTGTCCTATCAACGCAGTGATAATCAGTGGTTGCGTCAGGCATGGCCCTCCTTTTACTCGTGTGAATATGACTAGTTCTTCTTTCCAGGCTTTGCCAATTGGTGTTTGCCTTTTCTCAATCTTGTTCCGCCCGCCTTGTATCATATGTGTGGTCAGATTTTTTATTTGTTTTCTCGGGGGACCATCGTCTTTTGTTGGGCCCTGGTTTTTGGCGTGCTTCCTCGCCTCTACGGTCAAGTGTTCGAGTTTCCGGGATTTCACCGCCTTTTCGATCTCATCATTCAGATTTGTGCAATCGTCTATATTGTGGCCGATGTCCTCATGTAATTTACAATACTTCGATTTATCTAGATTTTTTCTCTTGAAGATCGGCTTCGGTGTCCGGAATTCGACGTTTTCCGTCGCCAATATCTGGGATGGGGTTTTCGCCAGTGGGGTCCATTCTCTGGTCTTGTGCCCTCGATTTTGTTTTTCTCCTATTAGCGGCCGAGGAACTGGTGTTTGAGCTGATGTGTTTGCAGAGGGTTGGATTCTAAACCATATAGACTCACGTTCCTTTTTGTTGTTCCTGAACGTTCTCGGCTTGTTTATATTTTCAGCTCTTGGGTGTCCTCGTCTACATAAGGATTTTTCGGTGCCCGCGTATACTTTGGCTACTTTCATGAGTTCGTTCCATTATTTTGGCATGCCATCTCTCCCTGATAGGCACCGGATGAGGTCATTGCTTCGCACTCTTTAGCGGAAGCCTGCCCTCATCATATCCTCGCTCACTCCTCCGATCTTGAGACCTTCTGTGTTGAACCGCGTGATAAAATCTTCGATGGATTCATTATCTCAGCGGATCACGGTCAATATGTCGGCGGGGTCGCGGGTGTGCCTTTGCTGTTGGCTAAAATGCAGGGAGAATTTAGCTACTAGATCTTCGAAGCACGTGATTTAGCCTTCTGGAGCCTCTCGAACCATTCCCTGGCCGCACCGCGAAGAGTTAGGGGGGACATATGGAACCACACGGGAAACGTCCACCCAACTACTCCTCCGGCCGATATAAAGCTTTGCAAGTGTTCGCTTGGATCGGTCATCCCGTCGTACTTTCCCGCTGCGGATGGCAGCTTCGAGTTAAAATGCAGCGGAGCCTCTGCTATCTTTTGTACGAATTTGGACTTTTCCGCAAAAGCTTTTGGCCTGTGAGGTTTTGAAAAATCTACGTCCGCTTCGGGATAATAACTGAGATGTTTCTTCCCCCGCGGTTGATCTTTTGGTCCGGAGCTTTCCCCATCGCATTCCACTCTTTGGTTCTGAGCTTTTCCCGCGCGCGTTTTTTGACCTAGCCACCCGACTCTGGTTAGGAGACCTGTCTTGGCTTCTCCCTTGCTTTCTCTGTTGGTCTTTATGGCTTTCCAGTCTTTCGATCTCTCTACAGCGAGGGTGTCTTTCGTCTTTGGACGATTCCGTGTAATCTCTTGTGAGTAAGATGGCGCGTGGGGCTATCCAATTCGCCAATTTCCTCTCCTGTTTCTCCAATTTTTTCTGGTACTCTCCGCTGACCCTTTCTTTTTCCCTCTTTAACCACATCACTAGGTCTTCTTCCTCGTCATCTGTTTTAAACGGCCTTTTTGACGAACATCGCGTATTTCCGCGAATCTGATCGACGCGTCTTGCTGAGGGCGTTCCACTTCCACATATTCTTCCCTTTGTCCTGAATTTCCATCCGGGGTCCCATCTAGGTTGGTCCCTGCACGGTTGGAGGACTGTGGTGTTCCCGATGTAGGCCCGCGAGAACTCATAGATTTGAGTTTTCTTTACAGTTCTAGCTTAACTGGATGGCGCCAATGAAGAAACACTAAGTCTAACCCGATAAGGTTAGGCCTAACACTTCGTCCAAGGGGTTAATCAACAGATCAAACCAAGCTGATGAGGTTAGATGCTCAACCAATTATCTCTATATGAATACAAGTAAGCCCTGAACTCGTCACGAGAAGGGGAATAGAGGGTCTTCTCGTAACCACCCTCCGGCGTGAGAATCAGTATCGTAGGTGGTCGGAATCTATTTAAAGGAATGAGACAGCTTAGAAGTTGGAATCCTTTTACCGTTACACTATCATCTGTATTTATAGTCGAAGGGGGGAGAAGGTTGGGCCAGCTGTCCCACTCAATGGAAGCTTCTCCTGTCATGGTTAAGCATGATGGCTCGCCCTGATTGGTTAGACAGTCTGGCCAATAGTATTCTTTCTTTTGGTGCAGGTACAGCGTTGCCCATTTTCATTGGTCCATCATGCGTCCATGTAGGGTTTTGTACCATGCAACACTTTCGCCGCTTTCTCGTTTGGTACAAGTGCGGCGTTGGCCCATTCTCATTGGTCCATCGTGTGGCCATATGGCAGTTGGTACTATGCAATGGTGTTCCACCACGTGGCCTATCTGTGGCAGCACTTCTGTTGTTCGTTCCTGCTCATATTGTCTTGTGGTTATATCCCGCGGTGGGTTTTGACTTCTTCACGGAAGATACCCTTTCCGCAAATTAACCATGTTATCCTTTTGTATGCATGAAATGTTTTATACCTTACCCCTACAGAAGGGAAAAAATTGGGACTTTCTTTTCTGTTTTTTATAACATCCAATTAATAAAACATGACTATCCGGGGTAGTGTAATGGGAAAAGGCGACCCCATACGTCCATGATCGCAAACATCGCTTTATAGCCTAAGCCTATCATCTCATGTTTTGGTAAAAACCCGCCGCGTAAAGACTTACTGCGGTAAATCTCGGTTTAGTTTGAATTCGAACTTGAGACATTACACTCTCTGAACGTGACTTTTCGCTAAATTGAAAACAACTCACTATGAATGTTTATCCTTTGTAATAAAATAGTTAATAATCGCCATTATTTTAAATTATGGTGATCAGGTCGTGGGTCGTGGATCATGTTAATTAGTTTTTAACTCATATTTCGATATGCACAGCTACTCTCTTTTAATTAGTTTAATTGAGTATGTCATCTCTTTCAATTAGTTTAATGGAGTATGGCATAATCAAAATTATATATTGTATGAGTTTTGATATCCAGATGGACCGGATATGCACAACTTAGTTGTCAAAGATAATTTTGAATGGATATGCTACAAAAATATTTAATAAAATGTAAACTGTGCAAACCCAAAGACAAATGTAGTCCCATTTTGTCACCTGAATTATCGGTAGAAGGCCGTTAGTGCAGTTATTTGGGGTATATATAGCATTATAACATGTCATTGTTAAAAATTAAGTTTCGTACCCGTGTCCTATACTAGTTAAACAAATTAAAATATGAGTCCAACTCTATAAATAATTGAAATGATAAATAAAGTTGGAAATTATATTAAATAAAGTGAAAGTTAAATTGCATTTAGGCTATACGTAGTGAGCGATGAGGGGCGATCGAGGTGTTTTTGTCGCCGGTTTGTTTTGTTAAATGTTATTATATTAATATGTGTTATATATATATATATGGGATAGATATTTTGAGAATCTTTATGAGTTGTAAGAACCTTAAGAACTCAATATGGACCACACATTAATTAAATGAGTATGGAATATGTGGCTGAAAATAAATCTAATTGAAAAATTAATCAGGAGAGAAAATATATATTTTTGATGATTACACAAATTTAAATGTTAGTTACACATGTGTAATAAGTCGATTCATTGTGTAAAAAATACGGTAATTTTTTTACGTTTCTTACACTTACGTATTATATATGTGTAAAAACAAATTAAAAAAAATGTTCCATTCAGTTTTTTCGAGTTCTTAAAACTCAAAGTGATTCTCAAAAGAAATCAAACACACACACACACACACACACACACACATATATGGTAAGGATCTTAAGAGAACTGATGTGCAAAACGGTCTATTAAAAACCTAACCTAACCTAGACACTCTACTTTTTAAATTTATAAATCTAGACTCTTCTAATGCTAGACCACTAGACAGGCAAGTGTACCTATCGAATGTAGTAAATCCTATAAAAGTCCGGATATCGAACCCACATGACACTAGCGATACCTAAACTAAACTCTGACTAATAACTTAAATAAATAGATTTAATTGATTTTTGAGTTTTTAATTATTAAATATATACTAAATAATACTTAAACTAAAACTGATACGAAACTAGACACGATAAAATATGGGTGAAACTTAATTAGTGGAAACAACTACCTAGGCAAGGAACCCTACTTGTCAACTCGTAAACTCTCGGAATTGGATTTATGATTGGTACCGGATTCTAAAAATATGAAACTTAAGGAATAAATAAGGTATGCTAGATCACCTTTCGGTCTCACCAACAATACCTAATAACCCTAAATATCATGTAAAGCTCAACGGTTTAATAGTTCGGATCACATCCCGGTCTCACCTTACCTAACTATGCTAAGGCACCCAAAGACTAAATTACTTCCCAGTCTCTATAATCACAAAACACCCTAAGGCATAAAGGGGTATTTTCGCTTAATTCGGTTATAATTCGGATATGTATGAATCTAATGGAATTTAGGTTAACTCACTCCAGTGCAATCACTACCCAAACCCGCAAAAGACCAAAACAAACGACACTTAATTACCTCCCGGTCTCTTTAGTGGCAGAATATAAAGTATCTCTAAACTTTCGATTACCGTTCCTATGGAATACGTTAACTATAAACCATAAACTAGTTGTAAACACACAGTAAACAACCTAATATGCATCCATACATGAAAGACATTCACAAAGACGCATATGAAACAAAAATTGATAATAAATTAATACCAAATACGCATATGCATCACAACCAAATACAATAAAAGCTTTACCAAAGCATGAACCAATCAATAATAATCCAAGACCGAAAATAAAACGAATTTAAAAAGTATTCATCCAAACCCAGGCCTTATAAAAGTTTAGCCAAACATAATAATCAATGAAACAAGAGTAAAATATATATTACGTTTCATCGAAAAAGAAAAAAAAAAGTTGAGCTACTAGCCTGCTATCTTAAATTAATTGAGCAGCATGTTAGCGTGCTTTTTAATTCTTTTCTTGGTTCCTGGCCGTGACTTTATTGACCTAGGGGCGTGCTTGCTTCTTTATTCCAAACGCACCCTTTCTTCCCCCCCCCCCCCCCCCTCCAATCAGCTGTCCACCCCCTTTTCGTACTCCAAATATATGTATATATATTGATTTTAGTTGCCGGCACCCACTGTTAATTCCTTGATGCCCACTTTTGTTTTAATTGAATAACCAATTGTTACGGCCCACCCTAGTCATTATTGTTTAGCTTGTGATCCTTTGACAATTTTCTTCTCTCGATGTACCTGTAGCACCACTTAATTTCTTTTAGAATTTAATGATAATATTAATTAATATAATTAACTTTCCAATCAATTTACTAAAACTAAACAAATAATTAAACTCAATTTAATTACCAACCATGTATCGTTTCTAATTGTTATTCTTGTTATATAATTTTACTAGTTTAGAATTTAATGATAATATTAATTAATATAATTATCTTTCCAATCAATTTACTAAAACCATGGTTGTAAAAATCGCGCCTAGGCGCCGAGTACTCAACGATTAATCCCCGCCTAGGCCGAGTTCTCGGTGATCCATCCCCGAATACTCTCCGACTAAGGCCGAGTACTCACCGACTAAGGCCGAGTACTCCCAACTCCTCAGTCGGTCGCCTAGGTCCGCCTAGAGACTTTTTCAACCTTGACTAAAACTGAACAAATAATAAAACTCAATTTAATTACCAACCATGTATCTTTTTTAACTGTTATTCTTGTTAAATTATTTTACTAGTTTTAACTCGTCACTTGAAATCTTTAAAATCCAAATATGAGCCAAATAAAAATATTCGATAAAAACCCGGCTCAAAAGTACTTCAACGTGAAGAAAATATTTATATAATAATATGTATAATTTAGACAACATCAAATATCCCCACATTTAACCTTTTTCGTCCTCGAAAATATATTTTACAATGGAATCATAATCAGAAAACAGAGTCTTAAAAACATATATATTAATTTAATGCTTAGAAAAATGCAAAAACCGCGATCACCGATATTGTTGTCCACTTAAACCCATGCCTTAATCTTTACCGGGACAAATAAGATCCAACAATTATAATACTCAGTGGTTTACATAATTAAGACTCGCTTATTTTCAGCTTTTACCGGACCAGACCACTCCAACTTGACTTAAACCTCAAAATTAGTAGATTTAAAAATTTTATTCCACTTTATTTCATGAACAGTTAAGACGATCAAGGGTATTGTTTATCCACATAAGCTTAAGCATCAAACTCTACCAAGCAGCCATTATATACGATTAGGATATAATTAATTAATAGCTAGTGTTCCCCACAACATTACATACCCCCGTTATCAAGCAATACCCGAACCATTACCATAGGTGAGCATGAAAAATTTCATCTGTAGGGTTTACATGTAGTGTGTCACTTGTGGTCCGTTTATTAATGGTAATGAGACGCGAGCAAGGGGACCCGACATGGCTAACAGCGTGGATGATCAAGTCAGTAGTGTATTTGTACTTTTAGTACGTAGTGATCATGGTTTAATGACTTATGTGGCAGATAACCGCGGGTTTGCTTTTTTTTAGATTTATTTAAATATTCACAACCCCACATAGGAATTGTGAATACCCAGATGAATAGACTGCATACAGACCTATGGTCTCCGGACCCGAGGCATCCCATCAATACAAGAATTAAGGTTATAAAACCACACACCAATGAAGTGTAAAACACTAAAACTAAGCAGTTTAAGATTATATCACCGGCTACTTGGCATACTGTAACATTCAACTTACCCATGCATCATATGATAACGTATTCAAATTTTAAAACTCATAACATTTATAACATATTCACATTTCATACCAACAATTCAGGCTTGAGTATGGCCCGACCTTTCATTACTTATTTTCCACGAACAAAACGATATACCTACAAAAGATTTCCGTTTACCATTTTATCAAATTGCCCTTTCATTCTCAAGGTTGAGCCTACCGACATATCCCAAGTTAAGTGTGTTTTCTTTTATATTATCTTATATTATTAGTAGTTTAAAAGACCAATTCCCGATATTTCTATCATTTTCCATTATTTTCAAAAATTAAAATAAATTTATAATTCAAGGGACATTTTTTTTATTTTTTTTTAAATTTATGATTTTTTTTTTGTTTTTTTGTAATATAAAAACGTCAGTTTCCCATCCTCACACTTAAATGTCACATTGTCCTCAATGAGACAGAAAAAAGACAAACAATAAAGCAACATTCAAATACAAGTAACGTGGAACAGACTCCCCTGGTAAATATGACGATATTGCCTCGCGAGTCGTGTCTCGTGCCCTCCAACTCAAACAAAAGCCTCACACTCCAAGCTGTCACTTACGAACGAAATCAGCAATAAATAAACAAATAGTCTCCCCACACTTGAATCAAACCATGTATCATCAATCATCTAATATCTTAGAGCAACCTGAAAGCAAACCAAGAAACAACCAGCACAAGAAAGCAAGAACCCCAAAAATAAAAATAAAATTCAAAGTAAAAAAATTTGTAATCTTTATATTAGAGTTAACAGCCACCACGGTCTAGACGTGCGACGCTTATGTTGGTACCACATTTGTAAATAAATTAGAGTTAACGGTTTTAAAGCGGAAGTCTTTAAAAACATGTGGATTTAAAATATAATATTTAAATTCACAAAAGATGGGATTAAAAGTTCCCATTTAGTGGGTTACTTGTTTAATTACAAAATCATCATTTATATTTAAAGTTTAACAAAAAGATCCGAGCCATCGGATATATTGAGTACTTCGTCATCCAAAGCCTTAATCTTGATTACCTGCAAAATGTTTAGAAAATACGTCAGGAACACATGCTGGTGAATATGCTGACGCTAAAATATTTCTTTTACTTGATTACCCCTCGAACAAATTTATGCTCGGCCCATCGTAGCTTAGGAATAATCAAGCTTTAAAACAACACAATTATAAACTCAAGTCTCTACACTAAATACCCCAGCAAACACGGCAGCGTTCGACTTAGTTAAGTACCATTCGTATACACATGGTCATGCTCCCCGCAAGAAAGCGTCATATGACCAGGTGTGGTGCGGTGTGTCCACCGCGTATACCACATATGTAAGGATCCAGACAAACGTACACGACTGCCTGAGAGCTAGCGCTTTTACTTTTGTTTATAATGTTTTAGTGACACGTAGTCCAATGTAAAACCTTTTAATTCATTTGACTCGTTTTAAAACAAGTTTGTAAAGTTTGGGGCGTATTCACCTTTTTCGATTTGGATAAGCTTCAATACACTGTCCGAGGGTCTTTCCCATGCTATCTCGCACCTATAGTACGAGTATAACCTTTTGTTAGTCGGATATACAATCTGGATTAAAACCTTTAGTCTTTTTATAATCTTTACCTCGATTATATTTTCTTTACTTTAAAACCTCAGTTAAAAAGTATTCTTTCTTTCTTTTCTTTTGTAAATTAAAAGCAGTGTTGTAAAAGTCGGATTCCAAGGCCTTGGAATCGGCGATTCCAAGGTCCTCGGAACCCGACCTTGCCGCTTTTTGTCTACTCGGCCAATATTCCTTGGTTAGGTCAAACTAGGACAAACTCGGCCTACAAGGTCTACTCGGTCAACACCGGGTTTGACTTAAAAAAACACTTAAAAACTAAAGCAAACCAAAAAAAAAACTTTAAATCTTCTTTAACACCATTCAGCCTCCAGCCCTCTACTACGGTTGTTTAATCTCCACGTCTCCACAAAAGTTTTATCTTCAATCTGCACGATTCCAAGTTCGTTCTAATCTTCAATCGACATCGTTACCATCACTTAGTGATCTACCATTAACATCTACTAAGTGCTAATTGAACTTTTAAGTTCTAAACTTCTAATCGTTCACTGTTTGGCAGTTTGGGTTTTATTGTTTTTAATCTACTAACTATTTAGCCGTTTAGATTTTGATTTAGGTTTAGCTGTACACTGCTGTTTGGTACTAATCAGATTACAATCGGTCACTGTTTGTCTGATTTAGGTTTAGCCATTTAGATTTTGATTTCAATTAGTTAAATTTCTCATTGCTAGATTTGATATATCATACATAAAGTCATAAACTAGTTTACTTTTTTTGGCTTTTTTGTTAGATTTTATTCCTGTTTAGTGTTTACTGGATGTTTATTAAATTTTGTACTACTTTGTTGCTGTAATTCTATTTTGTAACTACAGCTGTATGTTGTTTTGCTAGCTATGTCGTCAGCTACCCCATCTACTAATTCAAGCGCAACTCAAGAGCAACTAAAAAGAAAATCAAATGATCGATATCCAGGTTTTACTAATCCTCCTGAAAATTTATCGCATAAGGGGAAAAGCAAAAGTGAAGATATTTCAAATGTTATCCGTAAGGAACACATTAATCGCGTAAAAGAGTATATATGTAGATGGGCATAAGAATGTGCAATTCCTTTTCATGCATTTGAAAAAGATAGTGAAACCATGGCTGAGGATGAGTCTTTAGAATTTGTGTCCGAGGATGAAGAAGAATTGAATGAGGAGGTTGATTATGAATCGGATGGGGTTGACATCAATGAACAATATGGAGATACCTTGGACGGCTTCGAAGAAGAGATTTAAATGTTTCGTATGTCTTTTTGAATGAATTATGTTTATTTTGAAGTATTTTAGCACTTGAAATTTTGACTTTAATCATGTACCCTTTTGAATTATGCTTATTTGGACATTAATTATGCTTATTTTGAATTTTTGATGTGAATTATGTTTGTTTTGAGTCTTTTGACATATATATATATATTGTCCAATAATTAATTTCTCTTATATTTAGCAATTCCGAGTACTCCCCGAGTACTCCGAGTAATCCCTCCAAGGGGGTCGGCCACCTAGGTACCGCCTAGCGACTTTTGCAACATTTATTAAAAGTCTTTCTTTTAACTTATTTTCTTTTCTTTTATAAAATAAACCTTTAGTTAATCATATTTTACTTTCTTTAAAACCCTACGTTTCTTCTTCTCTAAGAAACGTGTTCTTTTCTTTTATTTATTATTTAAGAATATTCATAATTGCTTAAATAATACTCTATAACAAAGAATTATATATAATCACATTGGAATATATATATATATATATATATATATACATATATATTCATATTTCTTTCTTTTCTTTTTTCTATTTTCTTTTATCTTATCGAGGTATCGAGTATTTCCCCGACTTAGGGTTTTAAGCCTTTTTTTAATATTTTATTATTATTTTACTCGGGCAGCATGCCTACCTTTGTCGGCTTATGAAAACGTACACAATCGAGCAGCACTTCAACGCCGCTTTAACTTCTTTATCTTGATCAACCCTTTCTTCTCGACACCTTTTCCTTTGCACGAACAACGATGCACGCCAAAACTCCTCCACACGTCGGCACGTTTTACAAGGCGGTTTGTCGGGATGGCGACACCTTCTTTGTTGGAACGTCGTTGTGTGTGGCACGGAAGTCGAGGGAATATCGATAATTAGGCACGAGAATAGAGGGATTTGGACACGTTTTACGAGATAATCGAGGGTACACTTTACGAGGCTTTAGAAAGAAGCTAGAGAGAGATATGCAGATTTAGGTGTGAGAAATGAGAACACCCGAAGTTGCTATTTATAAGCAAGACAGGGGACCCATCATGATACGCGATGGCCCCTTTGGCTAGCCCGTCGCTTATCGCGACGTAGCCCTGCCTTGTCACCACTAGGCTTGCCACGTGGCAGACATGATGCCACGTGGTGACACGTGGCGGACGTTGTGCCACGTGTGGACACGTGTACAGCCTGTCAGTACACCCATAACGATACACGATGGGTTTTCCTTACGATCCATCGCGTATCGCGATGGGTCAGGAAACCAGAATTTTCATTTTAGTCCTCAAAGTTTAGAATTTTGACAATTTTGGTCCTTTAACTTTTGAATGTGAATCTTTTTAACACGAAACTTTCACGATGCTACATGCCTCCCTGGAAGTGCTAAGTTTACAGAAAAGTCTTCAGCCGCACTCGCTCCCGAAATCTCAATCAGGAGGCTTTTCTTTTATCCAACCCCGGTCTAACCCGTTTAATTCCACCCTTCCAACATATTTAAACAAATAGCACATAGTGAAACAATAGAAAATATTTATATAATAATATGTATAATTTAGACCACATCAAATATCCCCACACTTAACCTTTTTCGTCCTCGAAAGTATTGCAATGGAATCATAATCAGAAAATACTGTCTTAAAAACATATAGACTAATTTAAAGCTCAGAAAAACGGAAAAACCGCGATCACCGATATTGTTGTCCACTTAAACCCATGCCTTAATCTTTACCGGGACAAATAAGATCTAAAATTTATAATACTCTGTGGTTTACACAATTAAGACCCGCTTATTTTCAGTTTTTACCGGACTAGACCACCCCTACTTGACTTAAACCTCAAAATTAGCAGATTTAAAACTTTTATTGCTCTTTTTTTTCATGAACAGTTAAGACGATCAAGGGTATTGTTTATCCAGCTAAACTTAAGCATTAAAGTCTACCAAGCAGCCATTAGATACGATTAATGTATAATTAAATAATAGCCAGTGTTCCCCACAACATGACGTACCCCCCGTTATCAAGCAATACCCCGAACCATTACCATAGGTGAGCATGCAAATTTCATATGTAGGGTTTACATGTAGCGTGTCCCTTGTGGTCCGTTTATTAATGGTAATTGTTGGGTCTTCACAAGATTATCAAGAACATATAAACCCATTTATATGTAAAACGCAGCGGAAATAATAGTTTTAAATCTTGTTTACCATGTACATATAAAACCCGTTTTATATCAAAACCCAATACCAGGATCCGTATACGATTTACCTACTATCAAAACCACCATAGGGTGTTTGGTAACCCTTTCAAGCCTCTGAAAAGTGAAGGAGATGAAGCTTTGAATGTCAAGTCTTCAAATGAGAAGATCCTCAAGCTTGTATACCCTTTCAAGCCTTCAACAAACACCCAATATTGCTAGGATTTACACTCTTGCAAATCTCTTGTTCCTCCTCTTGATTTCGGCCGAAAGGAAGAGAGAAAAGAGAGAGAGCTTGTGTATGTGTGGGAGAGTGTTAGCTTGAATTGTGTTGGTCAAAAACCATCCACCAACCAACTATATTGCATGTCCTTGGAAGAAACAAAAGGGAGGAAAGAGAGGAGGGAGGGGGCTGGCCAAAGGAGGGGGTTTTCCCACCCAAATTTCAAATCCTCTTTTATTACTTACCATACTTATATTATGTCCATTACATAAAATAAGTGACATGCAAAATGTTATTTAACCAACTTAAAAAGCATCTCTCAAAATGTAAATTATCCATATAATTTATTTATCACACAAGTGCAAATATTTAGAAAACCATTTTTCCAAATATTATGAGTGTTGATATTTATTAGTTAGATCATATCTAATAATAAATGCCGTGGTGTTTATCTAGCTTGTTATTGGGTATGACCTGACTTGGATCATAACGTACTAGTCACATCAACTCAAATATGTGTCTTGGGCATATCGATTCCAACAATCTCCCACTTGCACAATATACATAGAAGATTGATGCAAATAACAAATACCGCCTAACAACGGTTTACTATCCCTAATACACATGACGAAGTGCCATTCAATAACATCATCCCCATCAAGTCCCTGACTTGAAAATGATTTAGGTGAAACCATAATTTATCCTTTTGCCACAAATGTCATGTTAAATCCAGAGACATAGAGTGATCATTCCCTGTTTATTTAACATATCAGGCCTTAGACATTAAACTTATCAGGCCTTAATAAGATGGACAAATCCCCTATTGACTACATACGTCTCTCACTATCACCTTGTACTATACTTGAGCTCAGCCTTATGTACTGACATATTTCAGAGCAACGAAGAACTACGTCAAAGTATAATATTTGGTGAATAGCAAGACCCAATATGTATCTCAGGTCGAAGGATACTATGATGTTCGCCTTTTCTCAAATTTACTTATGACCACAAATCACAAGGATTCCATGTAGTAAAATTTGAGGGCGGGTCAGTCCAATATTATCCCATAAATATCTATGAACCTTGGCAGCAAACCCTTTCTATATTCATACCTTTTGAATATCTACCCATCTAAGTTCATAATAGTCTTACCTTCATATTTGTTCCCACATATATGATCGACTACGGACATTTAGAATAATTAACTTATTCATGTATTTAAACATGCTAAAATGGAACATAACTCAAAAGCATAATCATAAACCATAATCATATGATTGAGTCCAAATAACAATTGTTCCGATATCCAAATACAAAATTTGATCAAATCCAATAACTATAATATCCAAGTCCTAAGGCACAAGTATGACCTTCATTCTTTGGCCTTTCTAGGAGCTTCGTGAGTGGATCCGCAACGTTTTGATCAGTGTGAACTTTGCGAATACATATTTTCCCTTTTTCAACTTTAGCCCTTATGTAGTTGAATCTCCGCTCAATGTGCCTTGTATTTTGATGTGCACGGGGTTCATTGATTTGAGCAATCGCATCCTCATTGTCACAAAAGATTTCTAGAGGGTCCTGAATGGTACGGACTACCCCTAGATCGGAAATGAACTTTCTAATCTACACAGCTTCATGAGCTGCCAATGAGGCGGTGATGTATTTCGATTCAGTGGTGGACAATGCTACCACATCTTGTTTTGCGCTCTTCCAAGAGACAGCTCCACCATTTAAAACGAAAACATATCCTGATTGTGATCGAGAATCATCTCGATCAGTTTGGAAACTCGCATCCTTGTAACCCTTTACAACGAGTTTCTCCTCACCAGAGCCATATATTAGAAACATACCCTTCATAAGGTATTTAGTATTCTCTTAACTGCCATCCAATGGCTAGTTCCCAGATTTTGTTGGTATCTACTTTTCATGCTCAAAGCGCATGACACATCCGGTCTAGTGCATATCATGGCATACATGATGGATCCTATAGCAGATGCATATGGGATTCCATTCATTTTATCTTGCTCATCCTTTGATCTTAGAGATTGATATGCACTCAATATTGTTCCTCTTTGAATAGGTATCAAACATTTCTTAGAGTTGTCCATCTTGAACCTTTTCAAGATTTTGTCAATTTATGAACTTTGATTTAAACCTATCAACCGCCTTGATCTATCCCTAAATATCCTTATTCCCAGAATATAGGCGGCTTCACCAAGATCCTTGATGGAAAAACAACTTCCAAGCCAGGCTTATACACCTTCCAAGGTTGGAATGTCATTTCCAAATAGTAGTATGTCATCGACATATAATACCAGAAAGGTAATGATGCTCCCACTAGCTTTCTTATACACACAAGCTTCATCAGCGTTCTTGATGAATCCAAATTTCTTAACTTCATCATCAAAACGGTGATTCCAACTTCTAGATGCTTGTTTCAGTCCTTAGATTGACTTCTTTAACTTGCATACTTTATTAGGATGTTGTGGATTGACAATAGCTTGTTCATGAAAAATTAAAGGTTCCACCCAGACTACCCCTTTCTTAACATCTTACAAATTGGCAACCTGTACCAGCTACCAACAGAGGCCTTGGCATTTTTCTGGTATTTGTTTCAGAATTATAAAATAGCCATTTCTTTCAATTCTGAAAAACTTATCACACACCTAATCACCCACGAAGCCAGAATTATGGCCCCAGAGAGATCAAACGTGGTTAAACTCCTTGATTGGTTCTGCCCCAATCAGTGGATGGGTAAAGATGTTGTCGTCCAGACAAGGCAGACATTGCCTTGTGCTGTTTGATGAACCAGAAAGTTATATACGGAGTGGTCCGACAAGGAAGATCAATGACCCATCGAAATTTGTCTACTGATGGTTTGAGATGAACCCGGCAAGCTATTACTTCAAAATTAATTATCTCCAGCCATGGAAAGAGATCCGTCGTTACATGGCAAAGGTAAACAAAGTAAATTTTGAAGAGATTCCCCCCTGAAATCCTAGCAAATGAAGACGCCTGGACAACTGAAGATCCTCAGACAAAAGAATGGGATCAGGTAATTCTAGATTACTAGAACAGAAAGTGGCCGTTCAATGAAGCTTTTGAAATAGATTTCTCACCGGATGAGGACATGTATTCACGAGTGAAAGATTCAAACGGAGATCCCTACTACGAGGTCACCCCAGCTAACGAAGATCTAAGCCCACCTAGTTTCACCGTCGAAATCTGCGATATGACCGATATGAAGAAGCATGTGCCAAAAGAATTCCATTGATTCGGCTATTTTTATTTGTGTGCTTTTGTGTGCTTTGTAGTTTGCTTAATGTGTGCCTAAGAATAAAGCTTAATCACTCTTAAAGTGGTTTTAGCAAGTAGGTTATGTATTAAGATATCTAGTATTGTGTGATGTATGCAATGATGTCATTTGCTAGTGTGATGTAAGCAATGATGTCATGGACACCCTTCCTTGGCCTATTAAAGGAGGGTTCCCCCCTAATGTATTTTTTCATCCTTGGAAATAAAAAAAACTTCTTCTTGTATATTTCTCTCTACCTTCTCTCTAGTTTCTCTCTCTAAAAACTCATTTGAGTCTTTTATCTTTCTTATTTTCTGATGGGTTGTTTGAGGGTTCTCTCAAGTCTAGAAAGACTAGCTACTTGAGGTTCAGAAGATTTCCAAGCCGAGCTCCACCTTGTGTTTGAGGTTCTTATTGGTCTTGCTGAAGATCAGCCATACACTCCCCCCTTTTACAGGCTGAACCATATAGACATCGTTTTCAAGATGTCCATTTAGAAAAACGGTTTTGACATCCATTTGCCAAATCTCATATCATAATATGCGGCTATGGCAAACAATATCCTAATAGACATTAGCATCGCGACAGGCGATAAAGTTTCATCATAATCAACCCTTGAGTTTAAGTGAAACCTTTTGCTACAAGTCTAGCTTTATAAGTATCCAAGTTTCCATGTATATCAGTTTTCTTCTTGAAAACCCACTTACTTCCAACAGGTTTGGAATTAAGTGGTGGTGCAACCAAGTCCCAACTTGGTTGGCATGCATGGATTACATCTCAACGTTCATGGCTTTCAGCCATTTATCACAATCAGATTGTGACATTGCATCGTGGTATGTTATGGGTTCATCCGAATCCACCACATAGCATCCATCTACGAAAAATCCATATCTTTCGGGTTCATCCTAATTCTACCAGATTTGCGAACTTTTTGGGTGTCTTGATAAACCATTTGATCATTTCAACCTCTTTTTAATTGCTAGTGTCAACCAAACGTGTGTCGGCTAGTGGTTCTCGATCCTCCTCGAGTTCCACAGTTCTATTAGTTCCTTCCATAAGGAACATTCTTTCCAAGAACTCAGCATTTCGAGCAATAAACACTTTATGCTCGTTTAGATTGTAGAAATAATATCCCATAGAATCTTTGGGATATCCTACAAAAACACACTTAGTGGGTCAGCTTTCAAGTTTGTTTTGAGTGTTGTTCTTGACATAAGCCTCACAACCCCATACCTTTAAATATGATAACGATGGAACCCTTCCATGCCATATTTCAAATGGTGTCCTATCTACTTTCTTGGTTGGTGCCATATTTAGAATAGGGGCTGCGGAGTTCAATGCGAAACCCCAAAATGATAGAGGTAATGTGCTTCTAGCCATCATAGATCGAACCATATCCAATAGAGTTCGATTCCTCCTTTCGGACACACCATTATGTTGTGGTGTTCCAGGTGGAGTAAGTTTTGAGACAATCCCACGACTTCTAAGATGATCTAGAAACGCATTATTGAGGTATTCACCTCCTCTATCGGAACAAAGTACTTTGATTGTTTTATTGAGTTGATTTTGTACTTCAGTTTGGAAGACTATGAACATTTCAAAGGATTCATCTTTGTGTCTTAAAAAGAACACATACCCATAGCGACTATAATCGTCGGTAAAGGTATTGAAGTATCTTTCACTATTCCCTGTCATTGTCTTAAAAGGACCACATACATCCGAATGTATGATACCTAATAAGTCTTTTGCCCTTTCATTAGTTCCACTAACGGGCTCCTTGGTCATCCTTCCCAATAAACAAGATTCACACTTATCAAATGAATCATCATTTGATTCCAAAAGACCATTCTTTTGAAGTGTATGAATGCGATCTTTGTTTATGTGACCAAGGCGACAATGCCAAAGAAAAGTCTTACTCAAATCCAATTTGAGTCTTTTGGTGCTAGATTGGTACAACGAGTTATCAATGGATGTATTATCATGAACTAATTCATAAATGCCATTATACGGCATCGCTTTAAAATAAAATACATCATTCATGAAAACATAAATACCATCGTTTACAAACTTTAAATCATAACCAAATTGTCTTAACAAAGAAACAGAGATAATATTCCTAGTCAAACTAGGAGTGTACAAAATGTTTTTTAAAATAACTTCCAAACCATTTAGAAGCTTCAAAACATAATCTCCTCGGGCTTGGATGTCAACCTTTGCTCCATTCCCCATGAAGAGACTTATATATCCTTTCTTGTAATCACTTCTTCTTTAGAACTCCTGCAATGAATTGCAGATATGAGTTACACATCTGGTATCCAATAACCATGTGCTAGAAGAAATAATATTAAGATCAATATGGATCATGAAAGTTGTACCTGAGGTTTTCCCTGCATCCCTCTTAGCTATCAACTCCTTGAGATATGTTGGACAATTTCTCATCCAATGGCCTATCTCACCACAACCAAAGCACGGATCCTAGGAGCTAACCTTTAGCTTCTTTGGTTTGGGTTTCGCCTTTGCCTTTCCTTTGAACGTTCCCTTGACTTGCCCTTTACCACTAGCAACCTTTGCTTTGGGTTCCGGGTGATGCCTCTTCTTCAAGCCACCTTCATTGATCGTAATAATGGGTAAAACCTTTTTACCCATTCCGGCTTTGGCTGTTTTGAGCATTTCGTGAAGCTCACCAATATTCTTGTCCCATCCATTCGTGTTATAATTCATAACAAATGTCTCAAACCTTTTAGTTAACCCATTGAGGATCATATCCGTGGCTAAATCTTTTGAGACGAGACAGTTAAGCCGATCAATGTGGCTTTTCATCTTAAGCACATAAGATGAGACAGATTGGGTTTCTTCCATACGACATGCATGAAACGCTCGAACCGTTTTGAAGCGTTCCATCGTTGCTTGAGTAAAGAACATTTCCTTAAGCTGGGTGATCATGTCATATGCCCCATTCTCGAAATCCTTTTGGATCTCGGGAATCATTGTTCCCAACATAAGGCAAGAAACTTGCACTGAATCCTTGGTGTATTTTAACCAATCATTGTATGCATCCAAGTCATTAACATCAGGTTCATCAGGAATAGGATCGTCCAAAATACAGGATTTCTTTTCTTGCTTGAGAACAATTCTCAAGTTTCGATACCAATCCATAAAATTGTTGTAATTCAGACGATCCTTATCCAGAATGGATCTCAGTGATAGATTATGCACAGGTGGGATAATTCCGTTAGGTGGGTTGTTTGCAGCCATCTATAAATTTAACAAAGCTCAATTTTAGTATTTTCGATATCATTAATAAATTTTAATCGTTAATACCCTTTAATGTCTCCAAGAAAATTAATGATTAAAATCTAGAACCCAATGTTTCATTTAAATAGCAGTCAGATGACCTTTATCCTACTATTCAAATTAACAAGGTAGTCAACGTTTGACGATTGCAACCTTTTGCAACTTCTAGTTTTATGGGATCGGTTAAACATCATACGTTTAGTTGGCATGTTTAATCCCATCAACACCTTTGTACGCCATGCTTCGGTGACCCTATTCACATGGTTTCCAAATCAAGTCGTCCTACTTATACACACGTGTGAGTTTACACATACAAGTGGTTAGGTGACATTCATCCCACAAGTATTGTAAATCCACCTCAAACTCACAAGTTTACTTAAATGCGGTTAGGTGACCGTTATCCCACATCAAGTTCCCAAGTGATTCGAGTGTCGTAAAAAAGGATGGTGTTCAACTCGTTTTAAAAGGGATTTAAGTTTTCTAAATTCTAGATTGGAAAACTATTTTATGTACCTTCCAATTGTATGCATTCAAATGTATGGTACATTTTGAAAACCAATTTTCAAAATTCCTTTTAATAAAACTCATTTTATTATGAAACCATTAATATATTAATAAAACCAGTTTTATTACTTAATGATTTCTAAGGAATCAATTTTATGCAAGTTAACAACATATCCAAATATGATAAAACAAAACATAAGTCGACCACACGCGCATAAATAATAATCACAAGTCCATAACAATAGCCACCTAAGATTGACACACTTGTTGACCGAAACAAGTGTGTCTTAAGGTCTCTCCTAAGGGACGAGCATGACACAAGGTATGTGATGGCGAACTCCCACTTGACTCCACATCCATATACTTCAAGTGTTCACCTTTTGTTGTGATCTTTTCTCTTTATTTGGGCTTCCATTTGGGCTCCAACTTTAGCTCCTTGGTCCTATTTTGGGCCTGGGCCATTGGGCTAAAATCCCATAATGGACTATTAGGTCCATTAAGGCCCAAAACCAAAATGAATGTAGTTGCATCTTCTTTTACAAAATATATCATAATACATTTTTCTAGTAAAAGAAATACAACTATTCTACTTATTATTACAAACCAATTTGAAATAAATAAATAGATTACAAACCCGAATAAAAGAATATTACAACCAAGTTGAATAAATCACAAAACATCACACAACATACACAAGGTCATGGCTAGGTTATGAACATCCAAACAAGCAGGCCAACCCTTGACCAGAATGGTTCCCCTCTTGACCCTTTGAGTTCTCGGCCAGAAGACCAAAGCTTCAGAGTTTTCGGCCCGAAGATTTTGGTCAGTTCTCGACCAACAAGAGAGTTTTCGGCCAAGACCGAGAACCTAGATATGGATTAACGATTGAATTATATTGATATGGATGGACGTCCGATGAATCAGTTAATGAATTAGATCGTATAATTAGATTTAGGTTATTTACGATTATACCACCGCGTAAAAATTAAATCGACGTTTATAAAGCTCGCGTACCTAATGTACGATAACTGATTATTGTACAATAACCCACCCATATATATATATATATGATTGATTTCTTTTGAGAACCGCTTTGAGTTTTAAGAACTCGAAAGAACTCAACATAACAACTTTTTTTTTGAATTTTTTTTACACATGTGTAATACGTAAGTGTAAGTAATGTACAAAAAATTACCGCAAATTTTTACACACCGAATTGACTTTTTACACATGTATAACTAAAGTTTAAACTTGTGTAATCAACAAAAATCTTTATTCTCTCTCCTGATTCATTTTTTAATCAAATTTAATCTCAGCCAAATATTCTAACTTATTTAATTAAATGTGTGGTCCAAAATGCAGTTCTCAAAGTTCTTACAACTCATCAAGTTCTCAAAATATCCCTCCCCTATATATATATATATATATATATATATATATATATATATATATATATATATATATATATATATATATTGGCTACAACACCATTACACCCTTTAAACAAAAACCACCATTTCACTGACCGGACATCACATGACACAAATCGCTTCATTTTGTAGCCCCTATATATATATATATATATATATTGGCTACAACACCATTACACCCTTTAAACAAAAACCACCATTTTACTGACCGGACATCACATGACACAAATCGCTTCATTTTGTAGCCCCCATTACATATAGCCTTATAAAGTTGGAAAATTATTTGTATGTTTACATATATATATATCTAATATTTGAAAACTTTACACCGACAGCTATTCACTTTTGAAAGTGCCATATACTGTCAATGGGTGAAAATCTGTTGTTTTATATACAAACTAACTCTCCTTAGTGATTGTCTCGGTTTCATTAACCGTCGTCGAAAAATACATTGCAAGTGGAAATTGTTTACTCATAAACTTGAAATGAATCTTCTTGTTTATAGCCGTAGGTGTCATATTAACCCTTGTAACAAATGTGTGAATACCAATATTAACCCAGACATAATTTCCGCTTCTATAACAAGTTTACTAAGAGATATGACTGTAGGATGACCATGTTGATAAATTTAGTGTCTCCTAACCCGTTTTTCATGCCATTGGCGAATGAGATAATTATACTTAAAATGAAAAGCTAGCCTGGATGATGAGCATATTTAAAGAACTATGTGGAAAGTGTAAACAACATGCACAAACAGTTTTTTTTAACAATCAAGTTCAGATAACTTGAAATATTTAAGTTGACCATGTATATGATTGATTAGCATAATATCCAAAATACAAATTAATCAGATTAATCAGATAATTAGGCAAATAAAAGAACAACCTTTAAATACATGGAAAATGCATATCTAAATATAAACCTTTTTATAACTACAATTTAAAATTGACCGGATCACAAATTCCACTTTAAAGTTTTAACCCAAATTGCCTATGACCCCATTATAATATGAACGAAACACACACACACATGCAAAAATAAAAATTTAAAATAAAATAAAATAAAATTTAACCAAATAAGAGATTAAGAGGCATGAACTCAGAGACAAAATTTAGTGATCGACACTCCATCTGAACAGCAAAGAGCGTGCCTAGACAAAAATGAAAATCACAATCCAACATTACCACCAAATGACAACCTACAAGTTTCTAATACCTGTTAAGTCTACCCATAATCCCCTCCTACCTCACATGTACTAACTTAGGTTTATTTGTTAATTTGGTTCTCAATAGACTTCAAGATTAAAATCATTAGTCAACTTATTTGTCTGCATAACAGAACAATAGTTATTTTTAGGATTTCAACAGTAGAAAAAAAACATTGATTCGTTTAATAATGAATGAAAGAAATTGAAATATTTAGAACGAATGAGAAGATTCCATCGGTTTAAACACTAAAACAATTCAATACCGTGCATTAATAAGCAAATCGAGAAGAAAACATCGATTCATTAAATTATGAATGAATCAATCAATGGAAGAATGATGTTGATAGTATTTCAAAACATATCAGGCAAGCTAAACACATGTTTAAGCTTCAAAAACCATGAAATTTACTATGCATTAATAGTTCAAGCTTAAAACTTAAATACAAATCAAATACCATTGAAGAGATAAATAATGGATCAGACCAACAGAGTATTTTTGGTATGAGGTAATTCAATTGATGACGGAATGAAATGAACGTGGTAATAAAAAGGACAAAGGAATGGAATGGGTTACTACAATTCCAATGAAATGTTTGGTTACCACATGGAAATAAAATGAATCATTACTTTGCATTGTTTGGTAGGTAGGTAAAAAAGATAAAAGAAAATTAAAATGGTAGTGAGTGGTAGTGGGAGGTAGGTGGCGGTCGTGGCATTGGTGGGTGGTGATGGTGGTTGGCAGGTGGTGGTGGGAAACAAGAGATAATGGTGGGGCGATGGTTGATGGATGCGGCGGGCGGCTGGCGGTGGTGGGTGGCTGGCACTGATGGCAATGGTTGGTGGAGGTGGGTGGTGGTGGCGGTGTTTGTTGGTTGTAGTGGTGGTGGTGGTGGTTGTTGATGGTGGGTGGTGGTGATGGTGGGAGGGTGGTGGAGGTGATGTAAGGTGAAGAAAGGAACGGAATGAAAAAAAACATGGGGTATGGATGGAATGAAAATGGGGTATAGAGGGAATGGATTGGACTAGGTAATAGACCATTCAATTCATTTGATCAACTAAACACACTTTTCTTCATTTCTTCACAATGGGTCATTCCATTCCGTCCCCCATTCCTGCATTCCAAACACTACCACAATCTATTAAATCACAACTTTCACACCCGAGAAATCTTCACAAACGCAAACTTATAATCTCTTTATTAAATTAATCACTCAAACTATAGAGGTAGGGTACCAAAAAGACCCAAATACCTTTAAGTACCACCCGCGGGTTAGAAATGAACTCCTCATATGTTACCCGCGGGACAAATGGATCACCCGCATGATTCAATAAAGGAAGAACAAGGATACGTCCTAGTGATTATATGCGGAAGCATCCAGACACCCTCAGAAGTCATCCGCAGGGTAGTATCCCGACCCGCTAAGATGACCAGAAGGCAATGCCATAAGAAAGCTGTAATTAACTAATTACCTTATAGAAGAATATCCAAGATCATTTCTTGGAGAATACATGACTCATCAGCCAATGAATGAAGGACAGCTGGCTAGGTTGTTATAACCGTGCACATGGCCAGGGTTATCTAGTCCTATCATAGAGAGACACGTGTCCAGGTTGTTATAACCATACACATGGGACGTATAGCTCAACCTATTATATTAAGGCACGTGTCCAAGCGGTTACAGGGCATCTTCTAGAAAGGGACAACTGGACCAATAATATTTCCACACTCTTCGGCTATAAATACTTCACAATCTCCATGAGGTAACACATTCACCCTCGACTATCTACTCTAAATACTTAAGTACTTTCTCTCCATCAGAACTGTACTTATTCTCACGCCGGAGGGTGGTTACGGGAAGACCCCCCCCCCATTGTCCTTCCCGTAACGAGATCATGATGCTTGTTTCGTAGGATTCTGTCACTGGACTTCCGTAGGTTTTGCTCATATCGTAGTCGGTTGTTGTTCGTATCTTACCCAGTGGAATCATTGGATCCCGGACCTGTTAAGGGGATTGGATCCGTGTTTCTTCACAAACTATTAGATAGATAACTACTTGTAGGCTGTAAAATTGAACCTTTAGCAGCTCAATCTTGTGAACGATAACCTTTAACAAAAAACGGAAATTTCATTAGATTTTAAACAAAAAACAAACCTAAGATTGAAAAAAAATGGGGAGGGGGGATTCATAATTTGAAGAAAAAAAACCACCGCAAATACGAATAAAATAAACAAAACTAAGTCGACTATCCTCTGAGTCCGAGACCAATTCAAGAGAATGATAACGTCAAATTTGCTTCACCAGATAAAACTTTATTCATTAAAAAATACATGAAAATACTATTCCCAATTCCATCACCTTTTTCACTTAAACGTGTCGTTATCACATGTGATAATCCGTCTCATCACTTTTTGTCATTTCGACCACACTTGGTGCACAGTAGGATTGCTTTATCCTTTCTCTAACATAAAATAGCTGTAAACTCATGGCCAAAAACCCAACACTCGTTGGTTCACAGGTCCAAGTTTTCGGAAACATGGACCCAAACCTTTGCTTACACTACTTTTACATAGTTCCATGTTTGTGGCCCTCTCATAATTATTGATTCGGGATTTGGTTGCTCCATATTTTTTTATAAAGTATGAAGAAAAGGAATATAAAACTTTTAAGAAAATCGATATTTTTAAGTGGTAGGGTTTGAATTCTACATTCACAACGGTTCATCTATATTTATGTGAATGAGTTGTCTATATTGTATGGAGTGGTGAAAGTGGTTTGTAAGTGGAGGACAGAAAAAATGTTACTATTTATGAGTAAAGTAAACATACTCTATAATTATATAAAACGTAGTATCATGAACATCGTGGTGGTCGTCGCCTCTGCATCTGATAGCGGATACCTGACCAGGGTCATCCATGTCGTCGCATCGTCCGCGTCTGACGCCCGACGTGCTCGCCTCCTGGTTAAAACTAGGTGGGGAGGGGGGTAATGTGTAAATATCACCACGCTAAATGGCGCCCAAGTAACTAACGACCCAGGTAGGCTGACACTGCATCTGTAGCATCCCATGTTGCATCTGTAGTAGCCTCCGCTCAATGAATTGTAACCAAGCGTTAGTGATCATATCCAAACGAACCACGTGATATGTACGGGGAACGTGTTGCGGCGGTGGTTAATATCAAAACAATAATAAAACTTTTATTAAGTAGATGAATTAAAAGTAACCCTAAACAATAATATAATAAACGTACCTCATGTGTGTCCATATCAAGAGCCACATTCCCACCATCATCTGCGTCCGTGCCGGCCACCGCCTCCGCACCCTCGTCTATTGGCTGGTCGACAGTCTGCACCTTCACTGCCGCGAGTGGGGGAGGCTGGACTAAAGGCACTTGGGCGTAAGGGTCGGGTCGGGTTGGCTGGTCGACAATCTTCACCTCTGCACCTCCTTCCTATGTTGGAGCAAGATCCAGATTTTAACGGGTCGGGTTGGGACTCAAGATCCGGATGTGTGTGTGTTTGTGTTTTGTTTTGTAATGACGCATATGGGTAGACGAGGGGTTAAAAGGGGCTATATACGTCGTGTATATTGTTGTACGCGACGTATACAGCCCCTTTTTACCCCACGTTTTGTTAAAAGGGGCTATTATTATTATTATTATTGTTGTTGTTGTTATTGTTGTTGTTGTTGTTGTCACACCTCAACCTACGGTGGAAATGTCGGGACGTGAGCTGATTGCTCACAGCTCTCAAGGTACTATCATGCAATAATTAAAATTATAATATCTGTTATTCCAATTCAAATAATGCAACAAATTTCAAATACCAAAGTACATAGTCCATAAATAAAATAAGTAAAGACAAAATGTAAATTTAAAATCTTGTTCCTTCTCTCTAGCATGCAATCCTAACTTTTTTCAAACAATCATATCACACGATTACCTGCATATGCGTTAAAAATACAATAATTTTGTCAGCACTAGGTTGAGTGAGTAAAACTCCAGTTACGTGAAATATATAATAAATAAAGAAAAATGCAAACTGTTCCTGTGAGATAAACAGTAAAGCCATAACACATAAACAAATAAACCAATGAATAAATATATGGCTAAACCATTGCCATACCAATGGACATTGGTTACCAATCTCGGGCTAAACCGTTGCCATAAAAATGGACATTGGTTACCAAAGATAGCCGTATGGTCATACTATAAATGATGGACCTTTCCGAAATACGTTCAAACAAAGCAAGTAAGCAAATAGCAAGTTAGGAAATTACTGATATACACACATGGATATAGTAACATTCGTCAATTTTCGGACCCGAAAACCCGACTCGTTTGAACTTATTTTTTATAAATTTTTTTTATTTATTTATGTGATATTTTATTTTCTGGGCTATCATTATGTAATAAAATCAACAATTTATTAATTCATTCGACCATTGATAAGTTATTCACTTTCCACCACTCGGTTTTAGTTTCATTTATTTAATAATATATTAAAACTATTAGAAGGTGCATGATATACCCCCTAACTAACATGTATCCCCTTTTGCACCCACAACTAAAGATTAAGGACCATGTTGCAGTTTAATCAAAAATTTATTTCTCTCCTCCCTCTTTTTCCCACCAACGGCCGTAACCCCCCCCCCCCTTCTTCTTGATCCGTAATTAACGGCCTAAATCACGAAATTGATTATGCCAAATCCTTTCTTGACCCATAAACGCGTTAACCGACAACCTAATTATAGTAAACCACAATGATTTGACAACTAATTCAAATGATAATGAACCGCGGCTGACTCATCCTCGTTACTCTATATATACTCGATCATAATTCACTTAATCCATACCACACCATCATCATAACAACGTCACTCAAAACCCAAACTCAATTGCGATATACGAAGACGTCAAGATCAACTTTGAGATAAAGCTTGGCAGCAAACCCTAGTTCGTCAACCTATACCCTTTCGTCATCCAATTTGGTAATTAAAACATGCATTTAGTTCGTTTTTAACTAAGGATCATTAACCCTAAATCAATCGTAAACAACATTGATCAAATAAATTGATTTCGGAATCTGGGTTTATTAACAAAACTGGGGAAGAACAAGAAAAAATCAGACGTGTTTATTAATTTGAAGGTTCACCATTTAATCAACATCTGTGCTGGCTTAGATGGCCGGCACTGTTTACGCTAAACATGTGAACCAGCCTGGGTGCGGGTTCGAGCCCTCCCAGGCCCGGTTTTTGTTATTTTTATTGTGTTTTAATTTATTTTTTTTATTATTTCTCTTAATTATTTTTATTGATAATAAAACTCTATATAAACGCTATCGTGATAGACCGAACCCCTGGCTTCATGTTTTCTTGTCTTTTTGAACTTATGATTCGTAATTATTTGTTTAAAAGTATAAATAATAATAGTAATAGTAATAATATTAGTAGTGGTAGTGGTGGTGGTGATGGTGGTGGAGGTGTTCGTCGTCGTTGTGGTCGTGGTCGTGGTGGTGGTGGTGGTGGTAGCAGTAGTAGCAGCAGCTTAAAGCATAAAATTCCCCAAAGTTCTTTTAACCTGATTTGTAACCGTTAGGTCATGTCATACTTTTTTTATTTGTTTATACCCTCTAGTTCATATTATTTACATATTTCAATAATTAATCTAATGATATTTTAAATAACAATTGTACTTAAGACCCAATCAACTCCCAAATTCATTTCAAGTTTTGTTAGTATGTTGTTATAATAAATTAATATTATCTTTAACAACTAGGAACTCTCGTTGACGTATCCCGAGGAACTCGACCGTTTCTATCTTAATTTTTATCGTCATCTCATATTCGTTAATCCACTTGTTAAGGTGAGTTTACATACCCCATTTTTCTATCTTTTATATTTTTGGGGTAGCATGTATACCTTATTTATATTACTCATGTTTAATTATCACATCTATTAAAAACACAATTCAATATATGTTTATGTGTGATGATTGCATGCTATGTGATTATGCTCTATGTGCTTAAATGTTTATTTTATTGTTTGGTGGTTTGGTATCTCATCCTCATCTATTCTCATCTAGTATGATCATACATTTACCCAAGTACATTGATTTTGTATCAATAGGACTGGTCCACATCTATTTAGTTGTTTACATGTTCATAGGAATTGTAATGCTCAACATTAACATATGAATTGTGGTTTTTATCTATATATATTTCAACTAAAACTTACGTATTCTCACCAACATTCGTGTTGACAAACTCTATTTTTATACATGCTGCAGGTACAAGTAATTTATATTGTTCAAGATCGAAAAAGTTAGTTTTACCTTAAGATATTAGTCAAAATACAAAAGTATGATGTATTTCTTCTGTTTATTGAATTTGTGTACTTGTTTTAATTTTAGTGAAATTAAATAATTATTGCCGCTTTAATTAGTGTCTTTTGAGCTAATGTCCAATCAATACGTTATGCCCTGGCATGTTCCGCTTTTGGTCGGGGTGTGACAGATAAACAGTTGCGGTTGAATACTATATAATATAAAAATATATAGTTAAACAAATGTCCCTAAAAGATAAAATAAGTAAAAGAGGGGAGCTAAATACTCACCTTAACAATAAGCAAAAGAATAGATGTGTTAAGAATAGTAAGAGAATAAATGTCACGCTCGAGATGTATCAACAGGAAAACCCTAAGTAATAATAATAATAAAGAATACTAGAGATTAATAAATGGACTATATAATGATTTGAGATACAAACGAGTATTTGAGAGTTAAAATATTACATATTATCATTATTAATAAAGATTACTTGTAAACAATACTTTATATAAAATAAATTTGTTAGAAAACCACCTTTACTTATAAGTATTAAAGTTGAAATAAATAATATAAAAAATATATATATTTAGTTTAGAAAATACTTGACCAAAATCAACTTAATATATTAAATAATAAAATTAGATTTTAAGTGTGTATTTTAAAATAAAACCTTACTAAACTTTTACCAATTAAAATATGTAACACAACTTAAATAAATAAAATATAGGATTGATTTCTTTTGATAACCGTTTTGAGCTTTAAGAACTCGAAAGAACTCAACGTAACAATTTTTAAAATTTTTTTTTACACATGTGTAATACGTAAGTGTAAGTGATGTACAAAAAATTACGGTATTTTTTTACACACCGAATCGACTTTTTACACATGTGTAACTAACGTTTATACTTGTGTAATTATCAAAAATACTTATTCTCTCTCCTGCTTCATTTTTTAATTAAATTTAATCTCAGCCACATATTTCAAATCATTTAATTAAATTGGTTGTTCAAAATTTAGTCCTTAAAGTTCTTAAAACTCACAATGGTTTTCAAAATAACCCTCCCCATAAAATATATTCGTATATATAAACATATATAAATATATACATATATATATATATATATATATATTGTTTTTTATAGTTTGGAAAAACGACTAGCTAATATGCCGTTTTAAAAAATATAATTTATTATTGATTTTATGATATTAATTGATATGTATGTGATTAAATGTATTTTATATAATAATTTAAAGATAATTTTCAAAAAATAAAGAGATAAAAAACTGGGTGGGGGGGGGGGGGTGAACCCACGCCCCCAGCCACCTAACCAAGCATACACGAACTAACACCCAAGCCAACTGAGCTGGGTGCACGTTTGTTTAAAGGATGATACAAAAATGTTAAAACTAGATCAACACATATTCAATATTCATTATGAACCCTAGGAAACTTAATCGGTTAATCCCGTTATTGTTTAATCGATTAAGCATATGCTTATTATAGAGCAAATCATTACGAGTGAAAGCATATCACCAATTACCTCAATCTATGTTTAAACAATGGTTAATTAAGCAAGAACAGGTTTGGCCAAGAGAGTTCCAGAACACGATACCACAATGACTATTAATATAATTAAGTACAGGGTTAAGGACAACGTTGGGTTGAGGATACTGTATTCCGGTTTAATAGAAATACAATGATCGTTTACATGTATAATAGGGTCAAGTTGGCGTCGGCTGAGCAGAAATAGGAAAAACGAATCGTTTTGATCGAATTAGCATAGTTATAACGCCGGTTAGGCCAAATTAAGCAAGTATAATACACATATCGATCCAGTTTCTATAAAAGTGATGAGAATTAAGGTCCAAGACATCCTATATTGTAATCGAGTTTGAAATAAGGGTCTGGGTTATCGGGTTAACCAGATTTTTTGATGGGTTATATAAAGAGTTTGCACTTTGCCAAACCAAGAAAGTTATAATTATATATTATAATAATAGTTAATTTACTCGATAAATGTGGTAAAATTCCCGAAGATCGAATTGGGTCGGGTTTAAATAAGAAAATTATTTTGAAATGTCCGAGTTGTTACAGGTGTTGTTGTTGTTGTTGTTATTGTTAGTATTATTATTACTGTTACTGTTACTGCTACTGTTACTGTTACTGTTACTATTACTACTACTATTACTATTATATGAAAATCCAAACATTGTTACAAATGATAGTATTACCTTGTTATAAATTATATTATAACTATCAATGAAACGAGCATGGACTTGTCAAGTTTGGCTTATGTTCGTATACTCGTTTATGCAGTTTTCATAATATTTTTCCCATCCTTGTGTCTCTGTTGCGCGTATCTTGCCCAATTAGTTACTGATCATGACATTGGGAAAACCCCTTCCAATTTTACATTGATCCAATGGTTACCTCCATAATTCAAGATGACTATAACCGTAATCTCAGACAGTTGGTTTGGACCGTGTCTCATCGGGATATAAGATTGATTGTTACTGTCATGTAGATTGACTAGATAACACCCATATGCCTGAGAAACCAAGTGTCCATCTCGATCAGCGAGGCATGCTTTTTATCATCCATTGAAAGAAACGCGCGATGAGATCTTGACATCTGCTCAATTGAAGAACATTTCGATGTCTTAGGACACATACTCGGAATTTTAAACTGGGAATGAGAATGGGACATCGAACGAGACAGCCAAGGGTTGGGGGTTTCATGTGTGGGAGCCCGTAATGAGGAAAGGGTGTAAAAGTTGTTTCTCGAGGGATCCAAATTTTTTGGGACGCCCCCTGGGGTTCTCTGGTTTCTCATGCTCTTTTTTAATTGATTTGCCTGGAAGAACAGACATCAGCTTCGAGAAGATAATTTTCTTTTGATTTCCAATCGTTTGTTAACTAAAGTGGATTTTTGATATCCTCGACTCCTGCTTCGTAGTGTTGTTCTTCGTTCTGTGGTTACGCTGGATCAAAATTTAGCCTCCTCCATAATGGGTCTACATCCTTTAATGGAATACATTTGTTATTAACTCTGTATACCTCAAGCCGACAAGCACACGACAACCCCGTAGACACTAACAATTAGTGCTCGCACGAAGCTCCGTTGTCACGCATCTTTTCTATCAAATCATACTTGTTTACAACTAGTTGAAGAGCCGTAATGGACACTGTATTAAGTAACTTTTTTTAACCATATGTGTACTCGATGGTCATCCATGACCTTAGAACGGGACACTTCAAACGTTGCACCGATTTCTGCCATCTGAGTCATTTGAACGGCATAGCGCGTAATGGTGTCCAACGTATTGTTGTTTCCTTTGATGAAGCTTTTCAAGTTGGTGTGCTGGCTCTCAAGTTGGTTTGTTTTATGTTCCTTGTAGTTTCGTCGATGAGACAGGAAAAAGACAAAAATAAAATAAATAAAAATGGAACAGACTCCCCTGGTAAACAACAGTGAACATATGTCATGATTCATGTTCCGTGCCTTCCAATTCGAACGCAAGCCTCAAACTCAAGTGCTCTCTACCAAGCAGTCGTTCACGAACAAATGCGGCTCTTATCTAAAACAAATGGCATCCCCACACTTAATTATAATCATCTCATAAACCGTCATCAACCAACCATAGAATAACCTGTAAACAAGATAAGAAGCAACTGGAGTATCGGAGAAACAAAACCAAAACTAAAATATAATGAAACATATTACCGGGTTGTCTCCCGGGATCCGCTAAGTTTATATACGAGTCTTCAGGCGGACTCACTCCCTAAACGTCAATCAGGAGGCTTCTCCTTTATACGCTTCCCATCAATGCTCCCCAACACTCTCCGTTTACAATTAGTAGGGAAGAAACCAACTGCAAAAACTCATGTGGTACTGAAAATCTGAATTCAGCTTGAACCACCAATTCGTGAATTCCCCCGGAAATGATTCGGTAAAGAGGTGGGGAATTAAAGCTTGTCATTAAACCATGATCCTTAAGCCCATATATCCTCCTTCTAACACTTTTAGCCAACATTTTAATCCTCGACACGTCCCGAATGGAGATTGAGTACGGTTCATGTTTTGGTAACTCATAATCAAGGTGTACAGTCAGAAGGACTAAATCGCCTACTACCTCATGGCTCTTTCACAAGGTTCCTTCTTGATCCCCACACCTGGCTCGTTATATAATAGATCTTCAAGTACCTTTAAATCACCAAATGGGTCAAACTCTCCTTCATATGTCACTGTAAAATCGACAAAATTTTCACCAAACTCACCCCTAAATTTGTCTTCCCACGAGGGAACATATTCCTCTGACTGCTTTTCCATCCCCACGTCTTCAAATTCGATAATCGGCTCACTAATTTGTGATTGACTCATTAAACCAAGCCAAATTCCATCTAAAGCTTGTTGGGTCGGAAATTGGGCATTTGGATTTTTATCATGGATGATGTGCAACCAATCAAACATTACCTCATTCGGGTCTGGTATTTTCCCAATGAATTCACCGGATGAGTTTTCCTAACCCAGAAGATTCCCCCTTAAATCAAACATCAAACGTAACCGGGGTTTCACTATATTAAACTATTTAAAAGAAAACTAAAATAAACTATATTAATCTAAATATATCTACAAAACTATAAATAGCAAATCCCCAAAATCGGGTCGTTCTCTAATCGCCTCAACCCGTGTTCCTGGCAACGTCGCCAAAAACTTGATGTGCGAAAAGCTATATATAAATATTAATAACTAATTCTCTCAATTCAACACTAAGTCTTAAATTTATAAAACCAGACAATCCTAACTAAGCTTCACACAAACGATAAGTGTATCGGTCGCATAGCAGCACGGTCTAATGGAAGTCCAAATGTCGAACACAAAGACACGTGAGAACGGCTAAGATAATTAACCCTAATCTAAGTCCTGCCTAAATAATAAGTTTCTTTATCTTATTTATCTAAAACTAACCTAACTAATTTAACTTAACTAATAGTGAAACTTAACGGAACTAACGATAATAAGAAAACGAATCACCTAGGTAAGATGACTTAACGGCTATAAGATGATACGGGTGCTAACACGTGGCTGAAACCATAGTTCTAAAGATGAGCTAACATAGATGAGGTCAAGGCACTGGGTCCCTACGGTCAGTTTTACCAGAAAATCCTAACAACGTCTAGATAGCTTTTAATTCGTGATAGTTAATCTACGTACCCTAATAAGTCATCACTTGCTCCATGTCTAAGTTACAGTTCTCAGTGAGGCTCGATTTATTACAAACCTAGGAGAAGAGGGGTAGGGTAATTCAATTCTAAAGACAACATAACTCAACTTTTAAACTAACCCAGTCAACAGCTAGAAAACCGCACGTCGTCTCGCAACGACTAACCAAATCAACTAAACCAGCAAGATAAGCCGACACCTAAGGTTTTGGTCCAACTCAAAGGCGGTGAACCTACTGACTTTAATGATCCAAGAAACACACAATCAATCAACACACAAAGTATTAACCGAAACATGCAATTGACGCCTACACGAAACTAATTCATGCAATAATCAACCACACGGGGCACATGCAACCTAAGATACATATATGGCAGCAGGTATACATGGAATAATATCACAAAATATGAACTTTACAATAGAAAAACAATCATTCACCTGTTAAACACCCTAAACTAGTTAATTTAAACCGTTAAACATCAAACCTAGGCGATTCAAACAAGTTTAGCCAACCATAACAAATGAATAGAAGATAATAATCATAATTAAGCTCAAAGTATCCATTAAAAACTGATTGGAACTTGTTTCAAAGTCTAAAACTCAAAAACGAACTCACAAACGTTAAAACAAGCAAAACCGACAACCGGTTGATGAAACTCCGATCCGGAAGCTCCTCATTCTTGGTATTTCATATAGAACTGTTGTGGGACGGCTGTAATGAAGTCTAAAAATCGTTCATAGGGTTTTAGGGTTCTTTAAATAGATATTAAACTTGTTAAGCAAGCCAAAACTATGTCAAAACAAGTCCACAAGCCCAATAAAGTACAAAACAGTCGGACTGCTTGATTTTGGGCAGCATCTTGGACATGGGGGCAGGTGAGACGCCACCATGTGCGGCTATGAGGCCTGACCTGGTCGCGTGTGGCGGCCAGGCCCTATGCGTCTTCGTTTTCTGACTTCTGACTCGTTTAAACTTCTTACGTGCATACCGACTTCATCTGAATCCCGTTTGAGCTGATTCTTTCTTCATTAAACTCATTTTTTCGCTCCCTTCAACATGGGACCTATCATATAGACAGACATTTAATTTCATGCAAGAACAAGTTATATTCGTTAACGGTTTACGCACAAAACAACACAAAAACGGGATAAAACGCTATGTGTTTTGCAACACATCAGTCGGTCATCAATCCAGCAATTATAAAAAACTTCTTTTTGTATTGCTCCAATTAGTTGTCACGAATATAAACCCACGCCTTTAACAAAATAAAAGGAAATGTTAATAAAATGTTTATCTAGACTATTAGTAACTGTATACGCATGAAAGACTTACCATGTCTGTTGTGTTCTTTTAAATGACTTTCCATTTGTCACACCCTGCCAATAGGGGGCCTGGGAGTTTCAAGGACAAATTGGTACCAAGTGTAAGCTGCAGATAATTTTTGATAAAAATAAGTTACAACATTTGCATCAAGTATTTATGACAAGGTGTAACTACACAACTATCTCTTCTCTGACACTTCTATAATCCCAAGGTTGGTTCTACTAATCTTCTTGACATCTAATCTTCATTGTTCATGTTTGGCTTATGCCTCTATCCTTAAGCATTCTCATTACAAAGCTAACCCAAATTGCTAATCCCCATAGTACCTGAATCCATGCTAAAAAGTGTCAACTAAAAAGTTGGTGAGTTCGTGAGTTTAGCTAACATACACATAAAACAGTTCATTTATAAAAGCGGGCAAGTTTGCGTGTATGTAAGTATAAATCATGGTACACATCAATCAAGTTCATAGTCAATCCTGCATTCAATCATAAGCCTCCCCTCAACTTACAACCGAACGGCACCCGTCCTCGATTATTACTCTACCAAGAAATAATCCAAACGTTAGGTCATATGCCCCAACGGTCCGCAGACCTCAGTGTGGTTTACCCGACATAGGGTTACTGTGCATGGGGGTCTCCCAAATAGTACTACCCATACGAGCCATAGGCTCACTCCCTGATTTAATGATTGTGTAATTTAAAGCGGGACAAAAACATGGTAGAAAACAAGTCTTGATAAACATCACACCATAAGTAAAGCCAGCATGTATCCATCCCAAAAGTAAGTAAAAAGGATAGCACAAAACTCACCTCAGTCCGTATGCAATATGTATATGAAAGATAATAATCACTGAGATTACACTATGCTAGAAATCACCAAGTACGCCTAGTACAAATATTAATCGACAATAAGTTATCGAAGAACAATGTAAAATTCGTTATTAGTATTGTTCTCTAGTTAATTTTAAGTCTTGGCCAACGCGTTTGGTTCCCGATGAATAAAGTTTCCTTTTATGGGAAGTTTGAACTTAAATGCCTAATTAAGATTGATGTTTTGTGTTTCAGTATATAATTCAACTATTGGGAGTTTTAGTTACCTTGGTTCATTTGTCGGGTTTTGATAAAGTTTCCATTTTTGTAAAGTTCAGTTTTGGTTAGGTTTCGGGTTACCGTATAACAATAGTGGTTATATGGTATTAATCTAGAGTTTAATGATTCTTGTTTAAAACAACCATATCTTGAGTTTACAAAGGTCGACAATGCCAGTTATCGCAGGTGTTGTCGGCTTTTAATGAGAGTCTTGAAAGAATAGTTTATATAATTGAATACTCTTCAAATCAAGCTCCTAACTTTCCAGAACTATATATATCATACAAATAAGATATTTGCAGGTAAATTAAATAAATGCTCAAATTAAAATTTTATTCACTTATTCTTGCTGCTGAAAATCAGAAACCTCATATTCTTGTATATTTCAAAATGCTTGTTCGGTTTATGTCGGTTCAACTATAACTTGCATTTAAACAACCATTCTAGACAAAAGAAATGTTGTATCTACCAAAAATGTTGTATACCATTACGATAAATTTTTTAATATATAAATTTATGGAAAAATATCCATTTTATATTTTTGAAGCATTTAAGTCTTTAAAAGTTGGCCCGTTTGTCACTTTTCACGAAATGCCACTTTTAAGCTCGTAAACGGGCCCTTTTTCTGTAAAACTTATCCTTAAATATTTTATAACTTATATTTAGACATTTTAACTCATAAATTTATATTTCAAGTTAGTACTTTTATATATACCAATTTTGAGAAATAACTGTTAAAGTTGCAATCTCTACATTTTAGTTATCTGCACATGATCTTTTTATTTTTATTATCATCATTAGTTTTAGTTTGGTTTTATCTTGTTTTTGTTCTCCAAGTATGTAGGAGATAGTTGGTCATAGTTTACCTGTTCATCAGGAATTAGAACGTTAGTGGGTCTTGATTTTTAGCTTGTTTCTTTTTATTTATTTTGTTTGTAATTGTTCAGTTCATGTATTCTGTTTACATTGAATAAACAACAAACAGAGATTAGTTCTCAATCCATTTTCTTCACTGTGTGTGACATTGCTATTGCTTTGATTAATCCACTTTGTTTATCAAGTGGTATCAGTGCCTCCATTCAAGATGTCAGACCTGCAATTAATCGGTGGTGTAAAGAAACTGAATAACCAGAATTACAAGACCTGGGCTACGTATCTTTCTTCGTATTTGCAGGGGCAAGATCTTTAGGAAGTGGTACAGGGGAGTGATATGTTCAACCCCCCCCCCCCCACCCCCACCCCATGAAACACAGGATGGAGCTCTAAGAAAGTGGCGAGTCAAAGCCGGCAAAGCTATGTTTATTCTCAAGACAACGGTAGAGGAAGAAATACTTGATCATATCAAGGATGCTATGAGCCTGAAAGTTGCACGGGACACGTTAGCAGAATTCTTGTCCAAGAAAAATGATGCTCGTCTCCAATTGTTGGAGAACGAACTGCTATCAATTTCACAAAAAAGACCTGTCAATTGCACAATATTTTCGTCGGGTCAAGACCCTTTGTAGGGAGATAGCTGAACTTGACCAACAATCTGTGATTGGTGATTCTCGAATGAAACGCATCATCATTCATGGGTTGAGGGCTTAATATAGGAGCTTCGTAGCTGTGGTGCAAGGTTGGCCAACCCAACCATCGCTGGGTGAATTTGAGAATCTCTTGGCAAGCCAAGAAGCCCTAGCCAAGCAATTGGGCAGTTTGTCGATTAGTTCGACATCAACAACAAAAACAGAAGATGAAGCTTTGTATACTGAAAGAGGCAAGGGAAAATTCAAGTCAGGCTACAAGCAAAAAGGTGGAAATCGGTATGGTTACAAGTACAAGTATCGTGAATATGGTGGGAAGAAGACATGCGGTTTGGATAAAGGAGAAGCCTCTGGTGATCGTAAAAAACAATATCACAAAAATAAGTCTTCGTTTATATGTTACAAATGTGGACAAAAGGGTCATTTGCAAGGAGTTGTAGAGAACAACAGAATGATGAAGGGAATGCAGCCACTGCTGAAAATGAAGATGGCTGGGATATGGAAGCCTATGTAGCTCATATTGAAGAAGTTGTAGCCTTCACAGCAACTGCCGAGAACCGTTTGGATGAATGGATCGTCGACTCGAGTGCGTCAAATTACCTTACTAGAGATAAGGAACGACTTCAGAATTTGTCTACATATGGTGGCAGCAGGGTAGTGGTGATTGCTGATAATTCTAAACACCCCATTGCACGTACCGGTGATGTCGTGTTTTCCGACGGGAAGCAACAAGAGAGAGTTGGCCCTAAAGAAGTTTACATTTGTGAGGGGTAAAGAAAAATTTGATATATGTACCACAGTTAACTGATGATGGGTAGTATGTATTATTTGGGCCTAAAGATGTGAAAGTACTCAAAGAATTTGAGACGCCATCGGTACCGATCATTCAAGGACGTAAGACGGAGACGGTCTATGTCCTTAACACGGAATCAACTTATGTTGAAAAGAAAAAATGTAGCAAGAATGCAGATTTGTGGCATAAACGGTTGGGACATGTGGGGTATGACAAACTGAAGTTAGTGACAGAAAAGGATCTAGTGACGGGATTTCCTAAAATTGAAGTTAACCGCGACTCGGTGTGCTCTGGGTGTCAATTTTGAAAGGCAAGCCAACAACCTTATCCAATTTCTAGTAATTGAACAGTAGAAGCTCTTGAGCTCGTTCATTCTGATGTTCTCACCATAAAACAATCGTCAATTTCGGGCATGAAGAATGTAGTTACATTTATTGACAATTATTCTCACTATACTTAGATCTATTTTATGAAAGAGAAGGCTGAGGTATTTGAAAATTTTAAAGAATTTGAGCTTGAGGCTAAAAGAGATATAGGTCGAAAAGTTGGTTGTTTAAGATCAGATAACGGAGGTGAATACTTATCTTCTGGTTTTGATCGGTACCTGAAATAGAAGCATATCAAAAGACAACTCACATGCCCGAACCCACCTCAACAAAACGGTGTGTCCGAGCGTAAAAACCGTCACTTAGCAGAAGCAACTAGAAGCTTGGTGCATGATAAAAATTTACCAGGGCGTTTCAGGGCTGAAGCGATGCGCACTGCTATTTACATCATCAATCGAACTCCTTCACAAAGCCTTCAGTACTTACTTATCCCTATTTGAGAGGTTGTTTCAAACTAAACCTAAAGTGCATTTTTCATGTATTTGGGTGCGTGTGTTATGTGTTTGTACCTAATCATCTCCGTCATAAATTGGAGAAAAAGGCGATCTGATGTTTGTTTGTAGGCTATGTTTCAGAGCGAAAAGGGTGGAGGTGCATTGAGCCAAACTCAGGAAAGGTTCATGTTTCTCGTAATGTGGTGTTTGATGAGAAATCATCGTGGTGGTCAACTAAGAATAAAATAATGCAAGATAGTGATCAACTCAAAGAAGATGTTAAAGGTTCCAAAGTTGCCTTAGACTTCACTAATGATGACGAAGCGCAAGTTGAAGATAGCACTGTGGGTCAAGATAATATGGCTCAAACTGATACAGAAAGTGAAGCGAGTGATCATCTCGAACCAGCTCTAAGACGGTCACAAGGATACGTAAACTTAATACTAAATATGCAAATGTTGCTATTGTTGAGGATGGATGGGCTGAACCAAGTTCATTTTAGGAAGCTCGGGTGAAACAAGAATGGTGACAAGCAATGGAGGAATAAATAGCTGAAGAAAGCAATTTACGGGTTGAAGCAATCACCAAGAGAATGGTTCATTTTGATTGCTGAATTTTTGGAGTTAAATGGGTTTATCCTAACTCATGCAGATGCAAGTTTGTTTGTCAAGAAAGTAGGTGACAAGGTTGTGATAGTTCTGGTTTATGTTGATGATTTAATCATCATCGGAGACTTAGATGACGAAGTTGTTTAACTCAAGTCAAATCTGTGTGTGCGGTTTCGAATAAAAGATTTGGGCAAGCTAGTAAGGTTTCTTGGGTTGGAATTAGCTTATAATGAAGATGGGGTAGTTTTGCATCAAACGAAGTATGCGAGTGACATGTTATACAAATTCGGTATGGGCCCGTGTAAAACCGCGCCAACACCAATTGAAGCCGGAGTGAGGTTGTACTCAACTGTTGGAAGAAAGCTTGATGATCCGACTGTTTATAGGAAAATGGTTGGCAGCCTAATTTATCTTACTCTCACAAGACCGGATATATCGTTTGCTGTTGGGGTTATAAGCCGCTAAATGCAAGACTCTCGAAAGCCACATTACTTAGCTATTCAGCGTGTACTGCGGTATGTGAAAGGAACAGTGAATAATGGCGTGATGTTCAAGAGGGAGTCAAGTCCAAAGTTAACGGGCCTATGTGACGCTGATTATGCAGGTGACTTGAACGAAAGACGGTGTACTACCGGTTATGCGTTTATGTACGAGTCAAGTCCGATCTCATGGTGTAGCAAACGACAGCCAACTGTATCTCTTTCGACCACGGAGGAGGAGTATAGGGAAGCAGCCATGGCTGACCAAGAGTGCATGTGGTTAACTCAGCTGTTCAAAGATCCGAACCAGCCTATATCATATTGAATAAAGCTGTTATGTGACAATCGTTCAGCTATAAAACTAGCTGAAAATCCAGTCTTTCAAGCGCGAACAAAACATATTGAGGTCCACTATCATTTTATCAGAGAGAAGGTTCTAAATGGTGAAATTCAAATGGAATGGGCTGATTGGATCAAGTGTCAAACATGTTTAAAAAGTCTTTGAAATGTGAAGCTTTTGGGGTGCTGCAACAAGTTGTATCACAAGTAAAGATTGAAAGGGAGTGCTAAAGTTGCAATCTCTACTTTTGAGTTATATACACATGATCTTTTTATTTTTATTATTATCATTAGTTTTAGTTTGGTTTTATCTTCTTTTTATTCTCCAAGTATGTAGGACTTAGGTGGTCATAGTTTACCTATTCATCAGGAATTAGAACGTTAGTGGGTCCTGGTTTTTAGCTTGTTTCTTTTATTTATTTTCTTTGTAATCATCCAGTTTATGTATTCCGTTTACACTGAATAAACAACAAAAAGAGATTAGTTCTCAATGCATTTTCTTCACTATGTGTGACTTTGCTATTGCTTTGATTAATCCACTTTGTTTACCAATAACTCGTTTCCAAATATGCCCTTTTGTTATGTTTTTAACAAAAACTCACTTTTGGGTATCTAACTTGTTAAGATCTACTATAATACATAAAAATCAGTTGTTTTGGCATTTCTTGGGTTTTGAGAATATGTACATGGCTGCGTTTCCGCTAACGGGCCGGTTTTGGCTCTTTCGGGTCTTAGTTCGGTTTTAAAAACGACGACTCATGCAAAATGGTTCCGGGTCAGATTATACAACATTAAAATATTATATTTAGGGCTGCAAAAAGATATTATATTATTACTTTGGTTGCACAGCTTATTTCTTATCGAACACGTCACCAAAATGCCAATTCGGAAGGAAATTTCATTTGCAATTTTTTGTGTGTGTTTTCCAAGGTGTTTTCTCTCTAGAATTCTTCCCTCATTCCCCTCGGCTCTCACCAAACCGTCCATCAGTTATCTTTGTTAGAATCGATGCATGATCAATCTGGATTGGTTCTCCTAATCCTATTGATCTATCATTCTTTCCGCTGAATGATGTCAATCGATTATGATGTGTTCGTAATTGTTACCCAGAATCGTTTTCTTTTCTGGAGCTAGACAAACGGTGGTGGTGGATCCGTTTATCTCCGGCTTGTAACCCTGCGGAGAGTGGGTGGCGAGTGGATTGTTTCTTGGAAGCAATCGATCATAGTTCCTATGATGTCAATCGACTAGTTTTGGTTGTTACGCAGATGTCAACTTGTTGATATCTTGGTGCTAGACAACCGAAGATAGGGAATGGAGGTATGATGATTAGAAGAAGACTGTTTGCTTCTGGGTTCTGGTGATCTTGGAGGCTACTCTATATTTTTAGAGTGTCAATCGGCTTCGAAGACGTTCAAGGCTGTTACCCAACGGTGACGATTGTTGGTGCTAGACAGACTTGGATTATGCATTTGAAGATATTGTTAAGTGTTATTTCTCTTCCGGCTTCATGAGATTCATGGTGTTCATTATTGGGAGTCGTGACTGTATGTTCATGGTATGCTTCTAATCCTATTGCATGTTTGTTCCTGGTTATTGTCTTGCTTTTTTTGGGTGGTTGGAACTGGAGGCATCACATGTTTGTGAGTCGAATCCGGGTATTGGTGTATCAATATTAGGTTGTTCTAGCTCGTGGTTTGTATTGCTAAAGTTTTCCACATTGTTCCTAGAACCTGAGTGGCGTTGGGATCTTGTTTGCATATTAATTTTATTATGGAGTTTAATCAAGATGTTTTGTTTAATATTTATTGTTCATCTTTAAATCCTGATTCCCTAGGCTGGAGATCATGTTTAATGATCAAATCCATTATGGCTAATCATTCGGCCACCTATGGTTGCTTTGGGTTTTTTCTGGATTTTTCCTTGATGTTCATATAATATTGCTATCTTGATTTTATGTTCTTGGGGTTTGCTAGAAGTATTATGTTGGCTATGAGAAATGGTTGAAGCAAATGTGTTTGATCATTTTTGATCTATGAACGGGTTTCGGATATTGTTAGCGGATCTGGGTCGAATGGAGAGGATAGGAATTGATTTGGTTGTTTATCCCGTAAATGGTGCCATATTTGAATTCCTTATTGGTTGGAACTATATTTGGATAGAGGATAAAGATTGATTTGAATTTTTATGCCTTATATCTTCAACTTCCTCCACATGTTTGTCGGAAAAGGATAACCATGGAACATTTTAATTTGGTCTCTCATTGTGGGGTCATAAAAGAATGTTGGGTTATAATTATGGATTGAGCCGGTTCTGGTTATTCACGGGATTTGGGCTTGGGCACAAATAGTTTGGTTTAATATGAATTTGTAAACTGGTTGGGCTATAGTTGATGCACGAGATGTCTTTTTGGGCTTACTCCACTTGTCTTGGAATAAAGGATACATTTTTTTGGGCTTGGGGAGTGTGACCACGTGCATTTGCTCTTTAATTCAATATGCTACGGTTTGGGTTATGCAACAATGTGTGTCAAGATGGGCTCGGCTGATATGCAACACTATTGGGTTTGGTTTTCTGGCATGTCTCAAGATGGGCTCCGTCAATTATTTTGGAGGGGACCTTTATGCTTCTCTGAATAGATTAGGCCTAGTCTAATATTTGGTATAGTCGAATGTTCCAAATTGAATGACTTCGGGCTAAGTAGTATGTTTCATTTGTGGTCTACCCTCTCCATGGTAAATGTCCAGGATGGGGGAGATGCACTAGTTTGTTGTAACACCCCGAAACCGCAGCGTAAACGTAAACGGAATGCAACAGACACCTCTGATATCAACCACATTGCTTATAAAGAAAACTGATTACATTATTAAACTTCAAATTACATTATATCGTATTTCATTACCGTCTAGGTGATACACACATCATACAATACGATACATAATTCTGTTTATTATAATGTATCCTAACATCCCACACGCAAATCTTACACACAACAAGCACTTAGCACGTAAGCAATCACTTCATCTTAATTGTACCTGAAAAGCATGTGAGAAAACGGGTCAACTACGAATAGTTGGTGAGTTTCACAATTTGAGTAAACCTTGATAAATCAATATCATAATATAATATTATCTGGGGACACTGTTAACCCAGTACTGTACTCATTCCGGGGGAAATGTTAACCCAAAAACACTTCTAGGGACATCTGGGGACACCGTTAACCCAGTACTGTACCCATTCCGGGGGCAACGTTAACCCAGAAACACTTTTAAGGACATTTGGGACACTGTTAACCCAGTACTGTACCCATCCCGTACGATTCCTGTACAATCATATATTTATAAACACACGCAAATCCATGCGTTCAGTATGTACTTAAACATTTCAATAGTAACATGCTTCCGCCCCGGGAAAATATTTGAAAACAATTCAGAAAAAGGGGCTCGTGAAACTCACCTTAGCACATGCAAGCAGGTAACAACAATCATTATCAGTTAACACGTCCAATCTGTAATATGATCCCTACGATCGTTACTATACACTCATTATTAATATAACTTTAACCAAGTTAACCGGTACATCTGGGGACACTGTTAACCCAGCACTGTACACATTCTGGGGGCAATGTTAACCCAGAAACACTTATCCGGACTCAGATTATGATATCGTTTAGAGTTCCATAGTCATAATTACTATTAGTTGTTTTTCTCGTTTTGCGTGCCTAGCACGGTTATCCGTTTTTACGTTTCAAAAATGAGTTTGGTCACGCACGACCCGAAAATAGTTGTTGACTGATAATTTAATTAAAGATGTGAAATTAGAGCTCGGTTTAGACGCCCCGATTGGCCGCGGGACCCGTTTCCGTATTTAGCGTACCGGAAACTGTTAATCGGTTAAAAAGTACCCAAATCATCCGAATTACTTTCGGATGATTCATTTTTACTTGTTTAACTCTATTATATGAAAATAGTTCATTTTTAGGGTTTTTATACACCAGTCAGTTCGTTTAGACGAACTTTACCGGTTTATGCGTTTTAGACTTTAAAAGTTTGTTTTTATCTTCTTTTTAGCACAAATTATTATCCGTTTAGTCTCGGATCTTGAAATTTTGCAAAAATCACTTTTTGACAGTGGGGAATTTTATAAAAGTATTTCCAGAATTAATTTTTATATTTAAAATTTATTTATCTATTTTTAAACACCATTTAAACACTAAATATGTCGTAAATACCAAACGATCTTAGAAAAATCCCAAATTTCTCCTGGATGTCCCCTGCCATCTACATAGTCCCCTGTAATTTTTCCAAAACCAAAATCTTCCTTTACATGCCATTTTCACTAAAACCGAGCTAGAAAACCCTAGAACTCGTTTAACCGAAAAGCTTACTTAGACTTCTCTAACTGACCTCAAATTTTGTGTGTGAATTATTCATGATATAAAAAGCTTATCTGCAATTTTCCAGAATTTTTCATGATATTTATCTATTTTTCACCATTTTTGGCCAAAACCGAGCATTAAATTCACCAAATATTCATCCTTTATCCAAAAATTACCAAAACTTCACAGAACTCATATTTTCATGTGTAGATCATCCCTGTAAAATTTCATAACCTAACTTTAAACGATCAACAATCTGTCCAAAAACTCCAAAACCTAACATAACCGAATATACCTTTTGTTTTCCGCCACTACAAGCTACAAACTCGTCTTTCCGCCTTATATACCACTAAACACAGAGCCTACAACCAACATACCACAATACCAAGCAAGTTACACTCACGATCAAGCCTCTTACACTATAGTTTCGGTTATGATTCAAAAACAAAGATTTAAACCGTAAAAATTCGTTCTTGGTTCGTTTAACCCCTTTTCTTGGACCAAGATCCCCTGTATAACCCGTATACATCACTTGATCATGCAAGAATCGGTTTTCATCTTTGAAACCTCATTTTCTTGCAATTAAACTCAAGAAACGAAGATGGAAACGTGATTAACTCGATTCTTTACCTTGTTTTCTTGCTAAAAATTCTCGGTTTTGGATCATGATCTTGAGAGAAGATGAAGAACTTGAAGATTTGATGTAGAAAAAAGAAATGAGGGAATGGAATGAGACCCTAAGGTCCGATCGGTTTGGTTAGGGGGGTGGGGTGGGACCCACCTCTCCATTCTAGTCCACATGTTTGGATTCTCGTAATCCGGATAATGTTTTGGATAATCTGGTTCAGTTCGTTTTTCGGTTAAATGTTTAATTCGGCTTAAAACGAGGCTAAAACGTTCGTTTTTCGGATTAAAAATGAAATTTATATAAAACCGATTTAAAAACTTTAAAAACTTAAACCATGGCATTTATTAACTTAAAACATCATATTATTAATTATTGCGCATCTTTTTCGGCTTGATCGATCATCTCCTGCTCGGTTTGGTATTGAAGGTTTCGTTTAATGTACTGACGTACCATTAAATCGAAATTCTTTTTCTGTGGTGTACTTTACTTATCCCGAAGCATTAATGCTCCGTAAAATCACTAAATATCATAAATCTCGTCTATAATTGAACCCTCGATTCGTTCGGGTTTCAATAACTATCGATCGATTAATCGCATATTCAATGCGATGAATTATATATTCACGTACAATCAATACAGTGAACCATGTATTCTCGTATAATTACTATGGTAATTCATGTACCCGACATTAAATAGGACGTAACTATTGTCTACCGGTTAGGGTATATCGGGTTTCGTCGGAATCGTTACATTTGTACTTTTTTATTTTCAGTAAATTTTACCAAGGGCAATGCCCTTTTACCAAAATGCCAATTCGGATGATTTTTAGTACTTGGTTTATTATTAGTTTTTGGTGCTGGTCTTTACCAATTTTAAGGTCTCATATATGTATACTTAACTTCTGGAAATTTCATTAAATATCCAGAAGTTAATAATGTCGCATGTTGGGTTGGTTTTCAAGTTAGTTTTCACTTAAACGGGTTACCAAATCGCCATTAAAATGGCTATGGTTTTGGGGCTATATATTATGTTATTTTTGAAGTTGCAAACCAGTAATGTTTTCTGCATATTTTGGTTATTTAACAAAGTAAAATGGTTTAGTTTCACATCTTGTTGGTTTAGTTTAAAGACCGAGTTTTCGGTTAAGATTTCTAAATACTTAAAGATGTTATATTGAATCTGATTTTGATAAGTTGCTTATTAAAGTTTTGTGATAGTTTAATGCCATTAGGTGGTTCAGTTTGCATCCTTTCACTTTAGCTTCACAAACTTAGTTTTCTTCATAAATTTTTATGCATAAAAATCTGTCATGTACTAGGGTTCTGGAGCGTTTTACACAACATGTTTGTGAACATAATTTTTCTTGTATAGGGCTGGCCGTTTAATAGAACAACACTTAGCCTTAAAACACTTACAATTAAATGAAAAGAATGATAAATACATAGTCCCAGATACCTTGATCGATTGAACATGTACCACGGGTTTAGGTTTGCTGGTTCTCTGATCAATCTGAGAGTAGGAGGAGAATAGGTTTGCACTGGGATTTTCGTACCAACATTAGAATCAACAAACGGATTACCAAACAATGGAATAGAGATTGAATAGGACGGTATCAAATTACCAGGTGGTTGTTCTTGAGTTTCAGATTCTGTTTCTTCAAGAGAGTAAGCATAGAACAATTTGGCAGAAGACTGTAAGTGTGTTGTGATTGAACTTGAAGAGAATTATTAGAAAGGGGTTCAGTTGCAGAAGATTGGATGAAAAGAATTGCATGTAACTTGGTTGGTGCAGATGATGATTGATGGCTATTGGAGGGGGTAGCAGGTGGTTTTGATTGGGGCAGCCAGAATTATACGTATAATCCAAAGCAAAGTAGAAATAGTATGACTTTAAAAGGGATTTATATCTTCTGCAAGATATAAAAATATATTTTCATGAGTATTTATAAAACTTAAATGAAAAGAAAAAAAAGGAGAGGCTACGTTTTAAAAAAAAATTGGATGGGGTTTTTAATGATATTTAATGGCTATTTATTGATAATGGCCATGGAGTTCTTCATATAATACAAGTTATATAGAGATTATGTTTGTTATTTTATAATCTTATGAGAGGTTTTTAATAATAAACGTTTACCATAGATGATATTATAAAACATGTCACAACCTTGTTATTTTGTACTTATTTCGCCCCCATTCGGTTCAGTTCGGTTTGGTGACTGGGTGGTGATATATCTAATCATTTGATAATTTTTATATATATCTTTTGATATCAGGTAAAGTGAAAGTTTTGTGGATTGATTTGTATAGTATCTTGAGTTATCGGGTTTGTTTGGGCTAAACGAGTTCCGGTTTCACTCGATTGATTTGGGCCAAGCCCATGTTAGAAATTATGGTATTCTTATCGGGCTTGTCTCTATCTCTATCGGGTTCTACATAATCATTGGGTCGAGCCCATCAGTTATAGTCTCTACGGTTCACGCTAAGCCCGTCGACGTACGATTTGTTCGACTATTCAACTAACATAAAACTCGGTATCTAACGATAAGTTTCTTTTAAAAAAATTCTAGCCCTACTTTTGGGGTTGTTACACCATATGTCGGCAATTATAGTCGAAGTCTTTGATGGTCAGAGACCTGTACAGAACCTTCCACCAGTACGCGAATTCCTCCCCGATATCTGTCCTACAAAGACTCTTAAACTTTTTCTTTATGTTCTCGGAGATGTGCCATCTACATAAATTTTTGTGGCATTAGGGAACACTACGTTACATGACTTCATAAGTGCTCAGTCCGCATCAGTCACTATCACGCGTGGCTTTATACAGTCCTCAAGCATTCGTTTTGAGTTTCTTGAGGGCCCATGTGAAGTTTTTCTCTCGTTCCCTAATTAGAAATGTGTGGGCGACACATAACGACTTTGATGTCGACGTTACATCAACAAATTGAACCAACGGCTACTTGTACATGTTGTTATTGTATGTCGTGTCAAACCACAACACCTTGGGGAATGCATGCCAAATTTAATGCGACTTACTATGAAAGAAGAAAATATCCTCCGTTCTGTCGGTGGAAGAATTCTCCCGGATATAGAAAACGAAACCGTTGTTATTGAAAAAGTTTTCTAGTACCTGCATTGGATTTAATAAAACTATAATAAATATTATAAACACAGATTTTATTTGGTAAACTAGAAAGGTTTTCAACTACCTTCATAGGGGCATCGCCAATTTTCTACTGATCTTTAATATTACTCAAGGCGTTGTCCATGTCGTTATTTTACATTTCCAACCGGGAAAATGCTCATGCACGGCTGTGTGAATTTGACTAGGCCTCAAGCTATTCCGGTTTATCGTCGTAACCAGATCAAGTTCAGCGCTTGTCATTTTCCTGAGCTGCAATTACCCCTCCTCAAAGACAACATGATCGTCGTTGTATGCATCATTTACTACTTCAAGCCTCACTCAATTACCTGTCGGGCCGTGCCTCCCTAGGAGTTTAAATGAACATCACTTTTAATACTACTGGTACTGCAACATCCACACCGTTTTTTCTTGACTGTTGGACCACAATAGCACACCCAAGCCCCCGTCCTCTCTTTTTGGCCCAATCCTCCAACTCATTACAGGACTCAAAAATTTGAAACTGTTTTAAGATCATTTTTAAAACATGTTAAAAAACAATATCTTAAACAAAACATGTGATATCTTACAATATCTGTTTATACGAAATCGTCAACTCGCGTATGTAATCACATTATAATTATCTTCATCATGTGACTTCCACTCAGCATCATTATTATCAACATCACAATTATCTTCATTCGTCGCCTCTACTACTAGTAAGTGTTAAGAAAAAGAAGACTGACTTCAATAAAACGACCCGTCAACTAGTAACAGGTACGATGGCTGACTATCGTAACTGAAATACTCCTGGAAAACGTAATGGTAACATATATTACTTAAAAAATCAACTAACGAGTTTATATGAAGTAAATATACAGCGAAACCTGGTTCAAATTTAGTAACACCGGCGTGCTAGGCCAACCGTAAGACTGTTCAGGTTATATATCGTAACCTAAATACTCCTGAAAAACGTAATGGTAACATAGTTTAAACAAGAAACTAATGACTTTATACTAAATAAATATACAACAAACCTTGGTTCAAATTTGGTAACTTAGGCGTGCCACGCTGATCGTTATGCGCGTATCCCAGCTGTTCCTCGTTTGAATCTAGAAATAAATGGTTGTACCAATCCATTTTTTTGGGTCCGTTTTTTTATTTTTGCTTCTCGGGTGTATGTGAGATATGTGTGTATGTTGTGAGATATATAATAAATAGAAGGGAGAGAGAGCCGGTAGGCTCAATAATTCAAATTGGCTTAATACGACCCTATATAGCACTATACTAGTCCTATGTTTGATTGTACACTATACGCCGTGTATAGTGCTATACACAACATATTAGCAGGTGTCTGTGGTGTTCCAACAAGACCCTTTATAAATTTGTGCTCTATTGTTAATATGTTCACACGAGTTAAGCTTGGAGGGACTCTTCATTCCATTAGGATTTTCACCATTTCATTGCAATCTATATCTTATCATTAAATTATTAAAATAAAGAAAATTGAATTTTAATAATCCAAACTATCAACTATTGGCCAATATTAATCCAAACTAACAATGTAATCAGTGATAATCCCAACTTTCAACTTTGTTACCGTTAACAATCCCACACTAACGGAATGTTAACTCCGTTTATTTTTAATTACAAAAGGAGTCCATGTGGTTTAGAGATATTACAAATTTGATAAATAAAAAAAACCTTAACGTTTAAACGAGTACTCAATCAGTTTGTTTCCGGCTACCATAACCACCGGTCGTCCGACCTAACCATCACCGGCCAACGCCATTACCGGACACCACCATGAACCATCTTCATTTTTTTTCTTTCTTGTCTGAACCAATGTGCACCATCCCATATGATGACGTTATCATCATTCACCCCTAATATCAAAACACAATCACACAAATTCAGATCTATAACACAAGGTTGTCATTAACAAAACAAATTAAGAAAATAATCATCGTGTAACCAGAAAAAAAAACAATTCAAAACGCACTGTTCTTACACTTGCAACGATTTCGTGTAACTACGGCCGCGTCCTCCGCTTTCTCCGCCGCCTCGAATGATTGCTTCAATTCCGTCCCCATGATGAAGTAACAATTCCGTTTACGTGTTATAAAACCAACGATTCCGGCTCGTCAGCTTCATCTTCATCTGGATTTGTTTTTCACAAATCTGAAAATCGCCTCCCTCACCGGAAAATTGTTTCATCGGTGGTTGATTTCATTGGTTGGGAGTGGTGCACGGTGGTTCGAGCAAATGAAATAAAACGAAGTTGGTGTTGCACGGTGGTTCAGGTGGGATGGTGGTGCACGGTGGTGGCCGGTGATTGTTGTCGTTGGTGGTTGTGATCACTGGAAATATACAAGGATTACTAATTAAAGGTTAAAAGGGTTTTATTTATCAAATTTGTATTATCTCTAAACCCCATGGACTCCTTTTGTAATTAAAAATAAACAGAGTTAACGTTCCGTTAGTGTGGGATTGTTATTGGTAAAAAAGTTGAAAGTTGGGATTTGTAACATCACGGGAATTTTGGGCCAAAAATGTCAAGTTTCCCAAGTTAAGGGACTAATTCTGTCAACATCCAAACTCCAAGGTTAAAAATGAAAAAAATCTGATTTCTTGTCCTCTCGCGTTACGCGAGGGGACAAAAGACAAGCCCATCACGTATCGCGATGGGGCTGGGTCAAAGTTTCTAGAAGAGGTCAACAGCGATACACGATCGCTGTTGAGCCTACGTCATCGCGTACCGCGATGACGTGGCCTAACACGCCTGACACCTTTTCACCACGTGTCCACACGTGGCACACCGGTCGCCACGTGTCCCAACACGTGGCCACACGTGGCATGTCGTTCTCCACGTGTCAACACGTGGCACGCCGTCTACCACGTGGCGACACGTGGCTGGCCTACTGTCCGCGTCACCAGGACTACGTCGCGGTACGCGACGGGTGCCCTGAAGGCGGTCGCGTACCGCGATGGGACACCAGATTTTGCCTATAAATAGCAAGGTCTGGCTCTACACAAATCACACCTCAAAATCTGCTCTCATACCTCTCTCTAACATCTCACTAAACCTCAAAGTTTGTGCCAACGATCCACCTCGAAAATCGTGCTCCAATTCCTCTATAAACGTGCCATACCTCGATATTAAACATCTCACTAAACCACTCCCCGACTACGTTCCGAACAAGAAGGTGGTGCTGTTTTTACATCCCGACGATCACCTCGAAGTACGTGCCGTAAAGTGTTGGTGCCTCGAGAAGCGTGTCGAAGTGAAGTGGTGATCAAAGCAAGTGTTGAAAGGACTAAGCGGCATAGAAGTGCTGCTCAAGTATATAGGGAATTATAAGCCGAGGAAAGGTAAGGCTTAATACCCGACTAAAATAATAATAAAATATTATAAAGGCTTAATGCCCTAAGTCGGAATTATACTCGATGATTACAAAAAGAAAACAAATAACAAAGAAAAGAAAGAGATATAAAAAGTATATATACATATATATATATATGTGTGCATGATGATATACATTTCTTTGTTATAAATATTATATAAGTGTAATGAGTATTCTTAAATAATAAAGAAAAGAATACATTTCTTAAATAAGAAGAAACGTCGGGTTTTTATAATAAACTAAAGGTTTATAAATATTGATTTTTGAAACTAAATGTTTTAAAGAAAAAGATTATTGAACTAAAGGTTCATCGAGATAAATAAGACTAAAGGTCTTAAGCCGGATTGTATATCCGACTAATAAAAGTTATACTCGTACTATAGGTGCGAGATAGCAAGAAAGAGAACGTAAGGACGGTGTCGGAAACCGATCCCGAACAAAGGTGAATACGCCCCACTTTTACAAACTTGTTTTCAAATAAATAAACGTGTTATGTGTAAAACTTTACATGAGACTAAGTATCTCTAAAAACATTATGAATAAGAGTAAAAGCCTAGCTCTCAGGCTGTAGTATACGTTTGTCTGGATCCTTACATATGTGGTTAAATGTTGTGGGCACATCGCACCACGCCTGGTCACGACCTCCAGCCACGATGGGCCGAACCAAAGTATGTTCGAGTGAGAATGACCTTGTGTATATTTATGGTACCTAAGTACGTCGAGACGCTGCGGTGTTTTGCTGGGGTGACCTAGGTAGAGGCTCGAGTTTATAATGATATTGTTTTAACTTTGTTATTCCTAAGCCAAGATGGGTCGAGGCATGCATAACCCTCGAGGGGTAACAAAGTAAAAGAAAATGTTTAGCGTCAGCATATTCACCAGCAATCTTTGCTGACGTATTTTTATAACATTTTGCAGGTAACCAAGAATAGAGCTTGAAGGACGAAGGCTCAAGAATCCGATGGCTCGGATAATTTTTGTTAAATGATAATATAACTAAATAGTGGTTTTGTAAACATAAAACAAGTAAACGTAAAATGGAACTTTCGTTCCATCTTTTGTATTGTAAATAATTTACAACTTTAATCCCTATGTTTTATAAAGTCTTCCGCTAATAATCCGTAACTCTGATTTAATTACAAATGTGGTACCAACTATTGAGTCGCACTCCTAGGCCTAAGATGGTGGTGTGACAGGTTGGTATCGGAGCCATCTATCTTAGCGAATTGGGTATCATAAAACAATACCCAAGCTTCGATCCAAGCATAGGAAAATAATTTACTTGTTTATTTGAATAGGGATAAGATTGGTTGGTAACCCTTTCTTTCCCTCTCTAGATTCTAAACCACCCATCAAAGATGTCTTATCAGAAATTAATGGAGTATTATGATTGTGATGCAATAAGAGCAAGAAAATACTACAAGTTCCCAAAAGACGTCGTGAGTGAAGATTACTTTGAGGCTTTCTTCAGCTCGACCAATACATTGAACGACCCAAACCGATATACTTCCCCGGGACTGAACAATGCCCAATTAAACTACCCGATAGCCCACCCAAACTAATCGAACCACCAAGACACTCGAGCTATCATCCACCCACAATGCCTATGTATCATCCATTTGAAATACCGACGTACCACCCATCGGAGATTCCTAATTATCAACCATCACAAGAGCCGCAATACTTTCCCACCGGATATTTCCCAAGTGCACACCCGTCCTATGCCTCCTCTCAAACCGACCATTAAAGGAGGAACCAAAGTCCCCATCCTCCGACTGGATGCAATGCCACTCTGACCAACGAAGGTGGCATACTGGAAGCTCTACCGCTCTTGAAGTCAACTCACAACCCAACAATGGCGAAGGATCATCCCGCAAACCAAGAATGAGGGTGACGATGCCTTACGAGAGTTTCAAAATGCCCGCAATGATCAATGAGACCACTCAATAAATGGAAGAGGAGGAAGAGCCTATGGAGGAAGAAGAGGACCCCGAGGAAGAGGAGGATCATGTATAAGAGCCCGAACCGGAAGAAGAGCATCCTGACAGCCCTAATGAGATATCAATGAGTGGATCACTCACTTCCCACAACGCAAGTTACGGTTCCGTCGATCCATTCGTTCAATATCTGGAGCAACTAAGGAACCAAGCTTCGTCAAGCTTCCCGCCATTTCAAGGAAGGATCCCTTCAATTCAAGAACAAGCTGATGAGATTCGCGAGCAAAATCAAGCCGCAAAGACATACCTCTACCTTGCATCGTATCAGACTTACGTCCCGTATCATGAACCGAGAAACCATTACGAGATGGTGACACTGGGTTACCGTGACCCACCGCCACAATATGGAGCCGATGTTATTCCACAGTCATATGAAGAACACCTGGATCGCGCGTTGCACAAGACTGATGATTGGAGGAAGAAGGCGGTTGAAGAAGGGAAAAAGAAGAAGAAGAAGATAGGAGAGAAGCTTCTTCACAAATGCAAGAAACTGACGAGGGTTGTTAAGAAGTTTTTGAAGGACTGAGATGATGGTGGTGATGATGTGTTTCAAGAGATGAAGTGTTTGTGTGTAATCTAGTTTTGTGTGTAATGTGTTAAGTAATGTATGGATAAGAATATATATATACATCGAGTATGAATGTATATATATATGGTGTTGTAATAATCCTTGTTTATACCTTGTATGGCATATACAAATGATGAAATAAAATGTCTGTTAATAAAGAACATTCATTAAATTTCAGATATAAAAGAATAAAAAGAAAAAGATAAAATGTCTCAACAAAGTAATAACTTTGAGGTTTCCCGAAAGGAAGCCGAAAAACAAAAAGAAAAAGGAAAGGGACCCGAAAAAGAACAAGAAGATCCAATTCCCGAAAAATTTATGGATCGAATTCAAAAGATGATTAAAGACGCAGTTAGGGAAGAATCCATGGCTAGATCTCAATCTAGACAAACAAAACATTCTCACTCGGCTAATCCTTTTCCGAAAATCTGTTTCCAAACCCCGCTCTAGACCTTCACGTATGCAAGAGAGTGCACATAAATCGAACGCTGATGGTGGGGTCCATCAAGAATTTAAAAGGCTTAAGATTGGTGGGTGTTCGTTCAAAGACTTTAAATACTATGGGCCAAAAGAATTCCACGGCGATAAGGGAGCCATCGCGACTGTAACGTGGCTTGAAGAGATGGAGACAATTGTGATTACTAGCAAGTGTTTGGAAGAAGAGAAGATTCAATACTCTTCCTTGATGTTTAGAGGCGAGGCCTTAGAATGGTGGAATACTTTGATCTTGAGTAGAGGAAGGGAGGTTATGTACAACATGTCATGGAGCGAGTTTAAGGAGTTGTTAATGTTGAAATTCTTTCCGATGCATGAAATGGACCAAATCCAAACCAAGTTCCTATCTCACAAGGTTGTCGGAACAAACCTTCGTGAGTATAATACCAAATTCCATGAAGACTATCGCTTGGTGCCCCAGCTGGTTACCCCGGAATCCAGCAAAGTTACACGCTATATATGGGGGCTACCACGAGAAATTCGTGACATGGTAAGGTCGCACTTGACTCAAACTGCCGACTCCGCGTTGGAGTTGGCTGGATACTTAATGGGCGGAATGATCCGCAACAAAGAAGAAGATAAGAGGGCCGTGACGATGAAAGATACGAAGAAGGAAGGAAATATCCGTTTCAAGGGTAAGGGAGTCGACCAACGAAGGTCTGGCTTCAACTCCGGCATTCCATAATGAAAAACTTGCAAGAAATACCATAGGAGTCGATGCCATCTAACTCCCCGTCCTTGTCAGTCATGTCACAAACTCGGTCACGCCACGACTGATTGTTGGAAGAAGATGACTTGCTACAATTGCAAGGAGATGGGACATCTTAGCTTTGAATGCCCCAATAATAAACTCGCGGCTGGTAGTGCGGGTGGTAGCGGTCAGAGGAGTGAGCCCAAGAAGGGCAATGCAAGAGTGTTCTTCCTTGATACTAAGAAAGCGGCCGACACACCGGAAACTATTACCGGTACGCTCCTTGTTAACAATGCCTATGCTAGAGTCTTGTTTGATTCAGGAGCCAATTTAAGTTTTATAGATTATAAGTTCTGTATTCTATTAAACGAACCCCTAATCAAACTTAATAAAACTCTAAGCGTCGAAACCGCTAATGGCGAAATTATTAAAATCTCCGAAGCACTAGAAAACAGAAAAATCTTATTAGCCGGTTATACTTTGCCTATTCAATTGCTACCTATGACTCTTGCTGGTTTTGATGTTGTATTGGGTATGGATTAGCTATCCGACAACCACGCACATATCCTTTGCAATAGCAAGACTGTTGAACTTCGAGCCCTTGACAAACGTACTATACGAATCGAAGGGGATAAAGACGCTGGCCAAGTTAGCCTAATCTCAATGATAAGGGCTAACAAATGTTTAAATCAAGGATGCTTAGCATTCATGGCCTACGTCACCGAAGAATCTAAACCTAAGGAAATAAAAAACGTTCCTGTTGTTTCCGATTATGCCGATGTCTTTCCGGACGAACTCCCCGGCATTCCTCCCGATCGTGAAGTAGAATTTAGAATCGATCTCATTCACGGCACTGCTCCGATCGCCAAAGCTCCATATCGCCTTGCACCAACTGAGATGAAAGAATTGAAGAAACAACTTGACGAGCTTCTTGAGAAAGGATTCATACGACTAAGTTCATCACCATGGGGAGCGCCGATACTTTTTGTCAAGAATAAGGATGGATCCATGCGAATGTGCATCGATTACCGAGCTCTCAACAAAGTCACAATCAAGAATCGATATCCACTTCCCCGAATCGATGAGCTTTTTGACCAACTTCAAGGTGCTAGCTTCTTTTCCAAAATTGATCTTCGTTCCGGCTATCACCAACTTAAGGTTCAATACGAATACATTCCAAAGACTGCGTTTCGAACAAGGTATGACCATTATGAGTTCACCGTTATGCCATTTGGACTTACTAATGCGCCGGCTGCGTTCATGGATATGATGAATCGTATCTGTAAGCCTTACTTAGAAAAGTTTGTGATCGTATTCATTGACGACAAATTAATTTATTCTAAGTCTTGGGCTGATCATGAAAATCACCTTCGAACGTTACTTGAAATTCTTAGAACCGAGAAATTGTACGCCAAGTTCTCAAAATGCGAGTTCTGGTTGCACGAGGTGCAATTTCTTGGTCACATCATCAACGTTTACAGAATTCAAGTAGACCCCACTAAGATTGAAGCTATCTCTAAGTGTGATATTCCAAAGTCGCCAACCGAGATTCGAAGCTTCTTGGGTTTGGCCGGCTATTATCGAAGGTTCATTGAAAATTTTTCTCGAATTGTTGTTTCCCTGACCTCCTTGACTCGAAATAACATCAAATACGAATGGGGAATAAAGCAACAAGAGGCATTCGATATACTTAAACAAAAGCTTACCCAAGCTCCTATACTGGCCTTGCCAAAAGGTATTGAAGATTTCGTTGTCTTTTGCGATGCATCTCATTCCGGCTTGGGATGTGTATTGATGCAACGAAAGAAAGTAATCGCTTACGCCTCTCGTCAATTGAAAGTAGACGAGAAGAACTATACGACTCACGATCTAGAGTTAGGCGCCATAATCTTTGCACTTAAGATATCGAGGCACTATCTCTACGGAGTAAGACTTACCGTGTACACTGATCATAAGAGCTTAAAGCACATCTTTGATCAAAAGGAGCTTAACATGCGCCAATGACGCTGGATGGAGACTCTCAACGATTATGACTGCGAAATAGTTTATTATGAAGGTAAGGCCAACGTTGTGGCTGATGCCTTAAGTCGTAAAGAGCATGAAAAGCCAAAAAGAGTCCGAGCGTTAAGGCTAGAATTTCAAATCGATCTTATTGACCAAATCAAATCCGCTCAAACTCAAGCGATCAACGAGAACCAAATCTCCGATGAAAAGTGTAATGGCACCATTGACTCGCTAGTCAAAGGTGTTGATGGTATTCTTAGAATGGGAAACCGAATTTGGGTACCAATTGTTGGAGGATTGCGTGAGAAGATCTTAAACGAAGCCCATAAGTCTAAATATACGATGCATCCCGGAAGCGACAAAATGTACCAAAATCTCAAAGAAAACTATTGGTGGAATGGGATGAAAAGGGATGTCGCTTCGCATGTTGCGAAATGCTTAACTTGTTTGAAAGTCAAGGCTGAACACCAAAAGACTTCGGGACTGCTCCAGCAACCCGAACTTCCCGTATGGAAGTGGGAGTTAATTACTATGGATTTCATTACCAAACTCCCTAAAACGACTCGACAACATAATGCTATATGGGTGATTGTGGACCGATTAACAAAGTCTGCACACTTCATACCCATCAATGAGTTGTACTCAATGCACAAATTAGCTCGTATCTATGTTAAAAACATTGTGGCTTTACATGGAGTGCCACTGTCCATTATTTCTGATCGAGACGGTCGTTTCACGTCTCATTTCTGGAATAGCTTCCAACAAGCGCTTGGTACGAAGTTAAACCTTAGCACTGCCTATCATCCGCAAATCGATGGGCAAAGCGAAAGGACAATTCAAACGTTGGAAGATATGCTCCGAGCTTGTCTGATAGACTTAGGTGGAAGTTGGGATGACCACTTACCCCTAATGGAATTTTCGTATAACAATAGTTATCATGCAAGTATCCAAGCAGCACCTTTCGAGGCGTTATATGGTCAAAAATGTAGAACGCCTGTGTGCTAGTCTGAAACCGGAGATAACCAGTTATCTGGACCCGAGATAGTCCAAGAACCACCGACAAAGTTATTCAAATCCAAGAACGACTTAAGGCGGCACGTGATCGCCAAAAGAGTTACGCCGATGTCCGTCGTAAGCCGTTAGAGTTCAATGTCGGTGATAAAGTTCTTTTGAAAGTTTCGCCATGGAAAGGCGTAGTCCGCTTCGGCAAGAAAGGAAAGTTAAGCCCTCAATTCGTTGGACCCTTTGAGGTACTTGAACGAATTGGTACCGTCGCATACCGATTGCGACTACCCGAGGAAATGCAAGGGATACACGATGTATTCCATATCTCAAATCTGCGAAAGTGTCTAGCCGATGAATCTTTAGCAATGCCGTTAAAAGATGTTGAAATTAACGAGAACTTAAAATTCGTAGAACGCCCAATTCAAATCGAAGATTCAAAATTAAATAAACTCAAAAGACGAACCTTAAAAATCGTGAAAGTAAAATGGGATTCCCGACGAGGACCCGAGTATACGTGGGAACTCGAGTCTGAAATGAGAAAGAAATACCCCCATTTATTCTCGTGAAGCAATCTCGAGGACGAGATTTATTTCAAGGTGGGGAGGATGTAACATCACGGGAATTTTGGACCAAAAATGTCAAGTTTCCAAAGTTAAGGGACTAATTCTGCCAACATCCAAACTCCAAGGTTAAAAATGAAAAAAATCTGATTTCTTGTCCTCTCGCGCTATGCGACGGGACAAAAGACAAGCCCATCGCGTATCGCGATGGGGCTTGGTCAAAGTTTCTAGAAGAGGTCAACAGCGATACGCGATCGCGGTTGAGCCTACGTCATCGCGAACCGCGATGACGTGGCCTGACACCTTTTCACCATGTGTCCACACGTGGCACACCGGTCGCCACGTGTTCCTACACGTGGCCACACGTGGCATGTCGTTCGTCACGTGTCAACACATGGCACACCGTCTGCCACGTGGCGACACGTGGCAGACCTACTGTCTGCGTCACCAGGGCTACGTCGCGGTATGCGACGGGTGCCCTGAAGGCTGTCGCGTACCGCGATGGGACACCAGATTTTGCCTATAAATATCAAGGTCCGAGTCTTCACAAATCACACCTCAAAACCTGCTCTCATACCTCTCTTTAACATCTCACTAGACCTCGAAGTTTGTGCCAACGATCCACCTCGAAAACCGTGCCACAAGACATATATATATAACTTCTTATTTCATTTATACAACACTTGAAAGTATAATTATGTAATTATAGTTTTAATTATGTTTTAAAACAACTTGAAACTTCAATGACTATTTATGTAAAATTATTAAAAATATATTAATAAAATAAAACCCAGCCCCCTTTTCTGTCCACTTTTTTCGGCCACCATTGAAGCCACCCTTGAAACTCGTTCTTTGACCCAATTATTTCGTATAACACGTTTCTCCGCTAACTATGACCTTAATCAAGTCTTAAAACGCATAATAACATCATTAATCATCGTGAATCAACGGGAATAACCACCGGATTATAATTAAAACCCAATAATGACCAATTATTCGTCATACGCTCCAATTACTAGCATAAATAGAACATAAATCTTTGTCTAAACTTGCTACAACCATCAATTGATACAAACCAACACTCTATAATCCTATATTAATCGTTCAAAGTTCATGTTCCGGCCAATCCACGTTCACCATCTTTCCGACACCATTTAAGATAATTATTATATGATTTTCAATCACTTTAACCCGTCTAACAAAGCCCCTAACATAAATTGATCAAACATAATCGAATTTGGAGAATTGAAATTCTAGACTTTATTAGTAAAGAAGATGAAGTTTTTAATATTAGTTATATATAATATTTTCTAGTTATAAAACATAAATCAAATTTGGTCCAGCGGTTGGCTCTGTGTGTTGTCAACATGGGGACCCGGGTCAGTGCATTTTTTTGTTTTATTTTTTAAAACATTTTCTTTATTATTTAAAAATCAAATAAAATTAATAAAAAATATATTAAATCAAATAAATTATTTTTAAGTTAAATAAAAATTGTTATAAATTATTTTTAGCTTTTTCACCCAATAATCAATCTTTTCAAAACCCATCAACTTTCGTTTAAACTCATTACACACACACACACACATACATACATACATACATACATACATACATACATACATATATATCTATATTGTTCCTAAAATCTTATAATTCGTTAAAAAAATCATTTGCAAAATAAAATATACTGTTAACACAAAATTCTATACACGTTATAATATTCAAACTTAGTAATAATCTCGTAATTAAAATAATATAATATACAATAATAAACCATTAAAAGTTTGTTAAAGAATAAATATTAAAATGCCTTAAAATACTAAAGAATATATTGTAATCATAAAATATATAAACTATAAAACCAAAGTTAACTTCATAATCCCGTTAGTTAGTTAGTAGTTCCCGTATTTCTTATTTTAGCTTGCGAGATCTGATCGTTCGATTTCATTTAACGCACTTTCAATTTTTATTTTAATTTTATCATCCATTTCTGTTGGGCTATACTTACTGGTTTACACTTAATGTATTGGGATTGTTTTAGGCTATATTGTAACTCCAAAATCTAATGATTTCTCCAAAATCTATTGATTTCAGTGGGCTTAGTGTACGGGTTGGGCTTAGGGTTTGTTGGTGTATTATATATATATATATATGATGTAACTTGGTTATTATACGGTTGGTCATTCGTAGACCGTGAGAGACGGGAGAGTACATTATCATTATCATTGTAATCACTGTTAAGGGTAAGCTTAATCACCCGACGTTGAATATAACGTGTGTTTTGAAGCCATATCGTGTGTTTATTGTGTTTGTTCTTGCTAGTATTGAATCAATCCATTGATAGATTCTGCCTAACAACGGGTCTACGTGATATCATATTGAAAGATCTTTTATCGGGACTTACAATTGGTATCAGAGCCTATAGACCTATTCTAGGCTTCATGTTAGTGATATCATTGACTTAGTGTTGAGTTTTTGGTTGATGATCTTTGAAGATTGTTGGAAATCAAGAGTAGGGTGCTCATCGTGTTCATCGGGGTTAGTTGAGAAAATTTTGGGGATAGATTTGACTTGATCTTTGGTTTAAATTCAAATCCCTTCATTCTCGGGATTTAATTTACTTACCAAGTCAACCTTTTGAGGATTCTCGGCAAGTATTGTTTGATCTCGGCCATATTTAAGGGTTCTCGGCATCTCCTGATCATTCTCGGCCACTTTTGTGTGTTCTCGGACATTTTTGGTCGTTCTCGGGCAACATAACCAGGGTTCTTAGCATAATTTGTTTGATTTCGGCCAAGATTAATCGTTCTCGAGCATTTTGGTGTGTTCTCGGCTACTGTTCAAGTGTTCTCTGCTAATCTTTAGGGTTCTCGGGTTTTTAGTTGGATATGGGCCTGGTCTTGTTGGGCCTTGGCTATTCAATTCTCTGTTGGACTTTCTGTCATTGGGTTTTCGGGCTATTGGGTTCTCTATTATTGGGCCTGGTTTCTTTGGGCCTAGTTATTAGACTAGTACATCTTTGGACTATTCACTTGTTCTATAGATTATGATGGATCAATTAACTAACACATCATCAAATGTTGCTTCGCATCAAGAGTTGTATTCCATCATGGGAACTGCTATTTGTGTACCCCATCTATTATCTCATGAGGGGTTTACTGAGTGGAAGTTCAGGTTCGAGAAATATGTGAAAATGAAAGATGCCAAGATTGGGAGAAGCATTGTTCGGGGTCCTCAAACTATCACTTATCAAAGAGAGAATACTGATGAGGTGGTTGTTAAGCCCATCAAACTATACTGCAACGCGAATTTTGAAAATATTGAAGAAGATGAGAAGGCTCTTGCTACTTTAACAATGACACTTTCACCTGAAATTGCTCAAGGATTCAGAGAGCTACATCCTTCTAAAGCATTATGGGAAGCCCTTATTGAAGTGTATGAGGGACACGAAGATATGAGAATGAGTCGACATAACCTGTTGCGACAAAAGTTCAATATGTTGAATCATGTTTTTGGAGAGTCATTGGAAACATAACTTCAAAGATTCGTTACGTTAATGACTGAAATGAGATCTGCAAACATCAAACTGACTTCTATTGAAACAAACAACAAACTGGTTAACTCTTTGCCATAAAGCTGGGACATAAATGTTGCAGTGATCAAGAAGACTAAAGATTTAGCCAGATTAACTTTGTCAGAGGTGATGGATATCATTAAGTCATGTGACATGGATGATAAGCAACGTGCCATGAATCATGCTAACTTTTATGTAAGTCCCCCCGGGGCGTCGCCGATCGATACGAGATCCGCACGAGGTCTAGTAGTGCGGAATCCTCCTAGACTCGTTTATTGGTGTAGAAGACGAAGAACACGATTACACACAAACACATAAACGAACAAACACACAAACGGGATAAACAAATCTGCAGATCTTTTATAATAATCAAAACCACGTTACATACCGAACATAAACAGAAACACGTCCGACCCGAGGTGAGCTCTACCTCGGGCCGTCCCACACGGCTCTCCCTCTCGGTTTCTCTCTAGACAATTGAACTGTAACACAAAACTCTCTAACTTTCTGGATACCCAAACCTAACCAAGACACATATATATATATAAACTTCACGGGCTTGGGCCTGTAGGCGAAGTTGTTACAACTTCGCCTAAGGCGAAGTTGTTCTAACTTCGCCTATGGCAGAAGTTGTTACAACTTCGCCCATGGCGAAGTTGCTCTAACTTCGTACTTCCACAACGCTGAACAGAATTGCATAGCGATGGTCACAAAACATGCACCAACAGACTCCCCTTTGACCGTTGCTCTCAATTCTAACAAACACAAAAGATCATCTGTTACAAAACATGCACCAAAAGACTCCCTCTTAACTGATGATCTTCTGTTTGCACTTCAACCAGCCGTGTCTAAAACTGTCTTGTAGCTTCACAAATCTACCAATCACCCAGCATCTTCCATATCAGATCTCCCCTTCAGTGTAAGCTTCTCCGACAATATAGATTGAGGTCTTTGAAATGCATGCATCCCCGTGTCTAATTGATCATCTCAACCAATCACGTGAAGTCCTTCTGACTTCACCAACACGTGAAGTTGGGCTCCCTCCACAACTTCACCAACACGTCGGCATACGATAAGGTTTAATCTTCAACTACTCAACATCAAGTGATCAATTTCATCACAAAACCACCTTGACAGAATCTAACACACATGACCATTAATTAATCCGAAGCATCTTCAATCACCAGGGATAACGATCAAGAACATAAACACTTTAATTCCCGATTAAATCCAACTTGTTCCAGAATTTTCACTTTAATAAATAAGCATCACGTTTCAGGATCCAATTCTCGAACGCCTTGAAAATAACATAAATAATATGCTCTGACCGCAATCCAGTAATGACGAAAACCTTCAGTTCAATTTGACTTTCTTCAGTTGGTCAACCTCGAACAACAACAATTTCATTGCCCACAAACACCCAAATATGTGTCAATATCCAGTTTCAATCAATATCCCATTCACAACCTCAATTCCAAATCCAGAGTTGACACGTATTTGTTCACACGTAAGACCAAGAGATAACAAGTTTCACTCGTTGACGGAACAACGTCTTCGGTCTCACAATAATCGTGTACACCTGGCCATACAAGAGAAAACACCAAACACTTTTTTTTTTTTTTTTTAACTTCGCCTAAAAGTCAACTTCGTCCCTCCTTAACTTCGCCTGTCCATAACTTCGCCTGTCTAAAACTTCGCCTGACAGATAACTTCGCCTGAGATAAGCGAACTTGTGAGGTAGGCGAAGTTGTGAATAACTTCGCTTAACCTTATATCTTCGCCTAAACCCTAAAATTTAAGTGACAACTTCGCCTGAACCCCATAACTTCGCCTGCGGCGGCTGTTCGGCCAGAAACACATCAGAAACGTGCCAGAAACACCAAAACGCAGATCTCGAACCATAGCATAAGAGCCTAAGGCTCTGATACCACTTGTAAGTTCCCCCGGGGCGTCGCCGATCGATACGAGATCCGCACGAGGTCTAGGAGTGCGGAATTCTCCTAGACTCGTTTATTGGTGTAGAAGACGAAGAACACGATTACACACAAACACATACACGAACAAACACACAAACGGGATAAACAAATCTGCAGATCATTTATAATAATCAAAACCACGTTACATACCGAACATAAACAGAAACACGTCCGACCCGAGGTGAGCTCTACCTCGGGCCGTCCCACACGGCTCTCCCTCTCGGAATCTCTCTAGACAATTGAACTGTAATACAAAACTCTCTAACTTTCTGGATACCCAAACCTAACCAAGACACACACATATATATATATATATATAAACTTCACGGGCTTGGGCCTGTAGGCGAAGTTGTTACAACTTCGCCTAAGGCAAAGTTGTTCTAACTTCGCCTATGGCAGAAGTTGTTACAACTTCGCCTATGGCGAGGTTGCTCTAACTTCGTACTTCCACAACGCTGAACAGAATTGCATAGCGACGGTCTCAAAACATGCACCAACATTTTACAATGCAGATGGCTACAGTGTTGCCTTTAATAATGCCCTCATATTCCAAGATAGTTTTAACATGTTCAAATCCTATCAGGGTCAGTATGCTCAGCCACAACAATCTCATAACAACTTCTCTATGTTTTGGTCCTTTCAAGGTCAATATACTCAGCCACCACCACAACCTGCTCCTGTGTTCTTTCAAGAATCTGCTCCATCAACTAAGCCTCAATCAATTGTTGGGTCTTCCAGTCAGTCTCCCACTCAAGTTCCTGCTATTTCAAAGGAGTCTCAAGAAAACATTGCCTTGATGATAGGTTTCAAGAACTGCTACAATGCGTTTCTCGCTGGAGATCTAGTTCAACCGGTTGTAGTTGGTGAATTGGATCAAATCCATCCTGATGATGTGGAGGAAATGGATATCTCTTGGCAAATAGCTATGGCAGTGTTCAGGTCAAAGAAGTTCACCAAGAGAACAGGCAGAAACAACTGGAATCTGCCAGCTAACAAGAAAGTGGGATTCAATTAAGAAAATCTAAGGTGTTATAACTATCATGAGTCGGGTCATTTTGCTCGTGAATGCACAAAACCTGCTAAGAAGGTGAACAGGGAAGGGCACTGGTTCTGGTTAATGGGGTTAGAGGAGAAAATGCAGCTAGGGAAAGAGTGAATGAGAAGGGATTGGTGGCTCAGCAGTTTGATTGGAATGACCAGATGGTAGCACTCAGCATCAACTATCAGACTACTAACTTTGCTCAGATTGATGTTGCTGAAGAAGAGAACGATGTTGAGGAACTAGTAAAGGATTTTCACTTTGCTTTCATGGCCTCTACTTCATCCAATTCATCTGAGGTAAGTTCTGAATTGTCTTCTCAATCTTGTATTAATAAGGTAGATTTATATAGAGCTCACAATAGTAATCTGATTAGAGAAATGGAGGGCATAAAATATGAAAACTTCACCCTTAAGAAACTCGAAAAAGCTTTAAAAGATAAACTAGAGGCACAAAAAAACAGATTTTTCAAATCTTTAAATAGATTTTAGCGTAAAATGTTGTCACCACTTAGATGTTAAACAGAAAATTGCCGAGCTAACAGCCGAGTTAGACGCTTCTAAGTTGGAGATTGCTAAGTTAACTAATAAATTTTAAAATGTTGAATTCAAATTTAAGAAACTCGATGTCTCTAGTGCTGTTGTTGAGTCCATGATTGATAAATAAAATAAAATGGAAAGAGAACATGGGTGATGGAATTGGGTACAGTGTGGTTCCTCCTTCATACAATTACAATTACACTGGGCTTCCTCTCTCTAAGTAAGAGGAAGCAATTGAACCATTCATGCAGTATGGTAAGCTGACTTCTAATGGAAAAAGTGCTCATGGTTCAGTCAAAGCTACTGAATCAACATTGAGAGTGAATGTTACTAATGTGTTTGCTTCATGTGCAGATGAAGTAATTAGTGAGGATTGGACTGATGAGGAGAATGATTTACCTGTTTTGAATAATAAAGATATTAGTTCTAATATTTCTTTAAATTTGCATGTTTTGAATTTTATTACTACAAATGTTTGTGTGGGCTTTGTATTTAAGAGCAAAGACAATTGTGTGGTTGATTCTTCTAAAACTTTTAATACTGGTGGTGTGGTTTTAAATAAATTTGATAAAAATGAAAGTTTACATAAACGTTTATCACCTAAGTTTGTTAAAGAAGGAAATTCATGTATTCGTATTTGTGATAAATCAAGTGTTAAGTCCAAATCAGGACAAATTGGCTCACAAAATAGGTTAAGACCAGGAGTAGACCACAATGATTTTTATGTTAAAAGGGAAACTTGTTTTAAATGTGGCATTCCTGGTCACATTTCTAGAAATTGCCCACACCGTCCTTATGTCCCATACTATGGAGATAATCAGAGGAATATGCCTTGAGATACCTTCCATAAATTTAATTCTAATAAATCAAGGTATTACAAGGCGAATCCCTCTGACGGTGATTGGAAAAGAAACAAGGCTAACATGTTAAACTCCCATCAGACTAAGCCTACCATGTTTTAAAAGCGTGATGGAAACTCGATTTCGGTCCCAAGACCAAATTCGGCCTCTAGATCGAAATCAATCTGGAAACCAAAGTCCAACGTGACTTCCGTCCGCAAACTAGAGACAAAGTCAACCGTTTATGTTAGTCACAAAGTTTTAAAACCCGACTATAAATGGTTGCCCAAATCTTCGGTTTCCAAACATCAAAATCTTCATGCTCGATCCTAGATAATAAAGAAGACATGTCATGGCAACCCATAACACGTATAGATGAATCAGGCTTACCCAGAACTACTATGGACTGGGTACCAAAAACTAAATAACCTCGCACATCGTGCAGGAACAGTTATGGAGGAAATTCATTAGACCTTGGTATGTTGATAGTGGTTGTTCCATGCACATGACAGGAGACATTTCTCAACTGCACGGCATTCAAATATTCAATGGAGGGTATGTTTCCTTTGCGGGATGAGGAAGGGAAAGATCACACAGAAGGGTACTGTAAGTAGTGGTGTTCTTTAATTTGAGAATGTTAATTTTGTTGCAGATTTGAAACACAGTCTGCTCAGTGTCTCACAGATCTGTGATAAAGGTTTTTCAACTCATTTCACAATCAAGGAGTGTCTCATTTTAAAACTGGTATCATCATACCAGAAGATTGGGTTCTTGTTCAATCACAAAGAAAAGATAATTCTTACATGATCGACTTGAATAAAAATGTTCCAGATGAAATCACCTGTTTATTTATAAAAGTGTCGGAGCACAATGCCATTCTTTGGCATCGTCTTCTTGGTCATGAAAATGTTAAAATTTTAAACCGTCTTGCTAAAAATGACATCATCCATGGTTTGCATGTTAAAGATTTTGTAACAATTGAGAAATGTGTAGCTTGTGCTTTAGGCAAACATCATCGTAGATCTCACAAGCCAAAACTGGTCAATACTATTTCCTCGGTTTTTCTATTGCTTCATATCGACTTGTTTGTTCTGGTTCACGTATTGAGTCTTTCTCGCAGCTCTTACTGTTTGGTTATTACTGATGATTACTCACGTTTTACTTGGGTGTTTTTCTTGTCAAATAAGCGTGAAACTGCAGGATTGATAACGCGCTTTGTGGTGCTTGTGGAGAATTAACTCAATCTGAAGCTAAAAGGAATTCGATGTGACAACGGCACGGAGTTAAAGAGCTCAACGTTGAATTAATTTTGTGCTGAAAAGAGAGTACTTAGACAATACAGCTCAGCTCGTACGCCGCAACAAAATGGTGTTGCTGAGAGAAGGAACATAAACCTAATCGAGGCTGCAAGGGGAACGAAGCAGATCATGGAATCTTACGATGTGCGCTGACTAGGGGAAAATGAAACTTATGCTCGTGTCGGTCCTGATTGGTTATTTGATTATAATGAATTGTTTAAGCCATTTAATGTATTTCCAGTTGTCGATGCAGAAAACTCAGTTGCAGGAATTTCGAATGCTGTTGATGAAGAAGAAGACATCTCTGCTGATTTTCAAAAGTCTCCAGTGCTGGGTATCGATCCATCTGAATCATCTGATATTGTTCAGCCAGTGTCTTCAAGTCAACAAGAAAATGTTACTGAAGTATGTGAATTACCCACAATTGAGACTCATGCGGCCGACGTTTCATCAGTTGAGGGGGAGAGTTCCATTCGTCAAATCTTTGGTAGCCTCTATCTCTAAATGTCATACCAAATGAATACATTGCCAGTACCTCGTACTCGCATAGTACCACGACATCTGGATGGAGTAACCCTCTCTCTGAACTCCTTGAAGATCCTACAAATTTACCGGCTACCAACTCTGTTCCTGATCATTTTGTCCCGACAAGAATTTAACGGGATCATCCAATCGAAAGTGTCATAGGTCCCCTTGAATCAGGCGTCTCAACCAGAAGTCAAACAGGACACATCAACAGTTGTCTATATTCCTGTTCCATCTCTCTGAATGAACCTAAGTTCGTTGAAATGGATTTGCAAGAACCAAGTTGGGTGAAAGCCATGCATGAAGAATTAAATCAATTTGAGAAACTCAAGGTTTGGAGATTGGTTGAGTTGCTCGTCAGAAAGAAGGCTTTAGATACGTGATGGGTTTTTCGTAACAATCAAGATGACATTGGGGTTATAGTTCGAAACAAAGCCCAGCTTGTGGTTCGTTATTTTCGTCAGGTTGAAGGTTTAGACTACACTGAAGTGTATGCTCCAGTGGATCGTCTTGAGGCCATTCTAATTTTCTTGGCATATGATTCCTACACGGGGTTCATGGTTTATCAAATGATTGTCAAGACGACATTTCTGTATGGAGAAGTAAAGGAGGAGATATATGTGGACCAACCACCGGGTTTTACCGATTTAAAGCATCCTACTCATGTCTACAAGTTAGACAAAGCTCTCTATGGTCTTCATCAATCTCCTCGGCCATGGTACACTATATTGTCAGCTTATCTACTAGGACATGGGTACAAGCGAGGGACCATCGATCAGACTTTGTTCCTTAAAACTGTTGGGAAAGACCTGATCTTGGTTCAGATTTATGTGGACGATGTCATTTTCGGTTTCACCATTACTGCTCTATGTTCTGAATTTGAAGAAGTAATGAAGAAGAGATTTGAGAGTTCGTTAGGGGAGATGACGACATTTCTGGGGTTACAGGTTCGTCAAAGTTTGACAGGAATTTTACTACATCAAGGAAAATATGTCGAGGACATGTTGGGAAATTCGAGTTCCAAGATTCTAAGAGTGCGACGACTCCTATGGTGGAAAACCACTTCTTTCATCTGATCCTGAAGGGAAATCTGCAGATCAAACATACTATCGATCAATGATCGGATCCCTGATGTATCTCACCGCCAATCGCCCCGACATCATGTTTGCAGTTTGTCAATACGCACGCTTCCACGCTAATCTTAAAATTCCTCATTTAATTGCTGTTAAACATATTTTTAGAAATCTGAAAGGGCAACCGAACCTAGGTCTTTGGTATCCCAAAAACTCAGAATTTGATTGCCTTTGCTGACAGTAATTATGGAAGTTATGATATTGACAGGAAATCTACGTCTGATGGATGTCAATTCTTGGGTGATTGACTCATTTAATGGTAATGCAAGAAACAACAAACGGTTTCCACATCCACTGATGAGGCTGAGTATGTTGCTGCTTCTGCCTGCTGTTCACAGGTTATCTAGATGCAATAACAATTGCTGGATTACGGTTTGAAATTTCTTGACACTCCAATATTTTGTGATAATGATGCTGCTATTGCTATTGTTAAAAATCCTATTCAACATTCTAAAACCAAGCACATTAACATAAAAATACATTTCATTCGTGAATGTTATAACCGGAAATTGATTCATCTTGACCAAGTTCACACTTATAATAACGTGTCAGACTTATTTACAAAACCGGCCAGAACAACCAGATTTAATGTGCTTGTAGGATTTCTTAAAATGCTTCGTTTCGACGATTGAGTCATTTTGAAGTTAAATTTGTACATAAAAGTTTTTCTTTTTCGTTAAAATGTTTTGCAAAATATAGGTGGAGAAAATTCAAAAATACAAAAAGAGTGTGCGTGTGTTCTATACTAAAAATATTCCAAAAAGGGTGTGAGTGTGTTTATAAAATTAATAAAAATATATTGTTTTTGGCTTTTGGTTCTTTTTCTACATGGGCCAAGGTTTTGTTACCACCTAGAGGTTCCACCTCTAAAACCCTCGACAACTCAGGTAACGACAACAACAACAACAACTCTGGGAATGGAAAAAGGAAGTTTGACAACGTGAGATCCTCATCATCGAACCCTCCACAGCAACAACACCACCACAAAACCGAACCCACTCGAAACTTCAACAATCAAGGTTCCAACAACAACGCCGGTGGCAGACAGGGTTCGAGTAACTATGCTGGGAAGTACCCAAAGTGCAACAAGTGTAACTACGACCACTATAGCCCATGTGATCGTATCAAATGTCTGCGATGTGGTAAATTGGGTCATCAGGCCAAGGACTGTAGAGGCGAACTCACGGGTAAGGGCGCCCCAAAACAACCTGAACCACAAAAGGGTGCTTTGAATGTGGCCAGGAGGGTAATTTCAGGAAGGACTGTCCTAAACTGATACAAAACGAGGGTAACGGAGACAACAACAACGGAGGTGGTACTAAGGGTAGAGCCTTTGTCGTTTGATCGGGCCAGGCCCGCAGCGATCCGAATGTGTTTACCGGTAAGTTTCCTGTAAACGACTGTTTTGCTTCTATTTTGTTTGACACTGGAGCTGATAGGAGTTTTGTGTCGAAAGCCTTTAGTAAACTTCTAGACTTAACCCCGAAAACGTTAGATGCTAAGTTTCCTGTTGAATTAGATTACAGTAAGTCTATAGAAACAACACATGTACTAGCGGGATGTAAGTTGAAACTGTCGGGTCATGTGTAGGTTCCCACCCGGATCTACACAGGAGTATCTCGTAACTCGAGGGTGCGGAATCCCCACGAAATACGATACGAGCGTAAGATATATAATACGTTGAGACGATACACAAACACACGTTACAATACTAATAAACACGTTGTATTGCAACTCTTCAACACGTGATCTCGAATATCACTTACACGTACTGCCCAAAAAACTTAAACAAAACAAGCCGAAGTTAGGCATATATAGGCCTCGACAACTTCGCCTAACAGACTAGGCGAAGTTATCTTAACTTCGCTTGTCTACAAGTTCGCTTACATCAGGCGAACTTGTGTGACACCATATCTAAAACCAAAACAAACAATCTAACACGATTACAGACACATACAAAACACTAGATACTGAACTACTAACATTATGCACCAACAGACTCCCCCTTGGCAGTAGCTTCATATCTCTATCTTCAATCACGTGTCTAGTAATCCCAAAATCTCATGTCACCCGTCTTCAAGCATGAACGCCCTATCTGACACAAACAGAGACCACTCTCTGGTACTTCTTGGCTTCATCTTTCCATGCAGGAATATAGAATATCTTCTTATCGTTTAGCACCTGCAAGTCAGCTTGAGACAAATTTACCAAGTTCATGGGATCATACACTCTCAGAATCTCTTGTTCATCTTCATCTTCCATAACCGCTTCAGCTGTTTGACTATCAACGTACCACCACTTGAGATTCTTTAAGACATCCTTAGGCATTATCTTCATCGGTACTTCTTTTAAACACCGAACCGGTTTATATTTCATTACCATCCAAGGTTTACCATCAGCTCGCATTCCTCTTTCCTTATCTTCAACCAGCTTACCTTTCTGCGGCTTTAACAATTCAAACTTCTTCTCTTTCACACTTTCTTTCCACACAATCTCCCCAATTATTCTGGCCATATTATCATCACTTCTATTAATCAACCCCAATTTTGCCAAGTCCTTCACCTCACACTCAGGCAAGGTATTGAGAGATCTCAACATGCTCTTCCCACTCAGACTCATCTAACATATCCATATCCTGACTCACATTTACCTTATCAACGTCTGGAATATCATGTTCTACACTGTCATCCACAATCTCTCCCTCTTCAATCTCACTATCAATCACAATCTGTTCTCCTATCTTTTCTATCTCCTCAACAGGCAACACATCATCATCACCCACATCATCATCACCCAACGTTTCCTCATCATCCACAACCACAACATCTTTACCACCTGATCCACCTGCTGTACCAGTTGACTCCCCCTGAGATGTGGAAGTCCCAAGAGTTTGTTCAGTTCTTGGCAACTCACCACCTGCACCTTTCGATGTATTGGGATCATCGTCTCTATCATGACTTTTCTTTGTTCTCAACTCATCGCCCTTGCAGCTCGTCTCCCCCTGAGATGCTAAGAACTGCTTTAGAGCATCAAAAAGTTTACCATGTTCAACAAGGAGGGACGATTGGATCTGATTTTCTACTACAAGGCGCTGGATAGCTTGTGTCTGGATTAGATTTATTCTCGACTGTTCAGCAACCACCCTTTCAAGAGCCGCTATCCTTTCAGAATCAGACAAGGTAGCATCAAAATCAAACGGCATCTGAGAAACGTCTTGAGAATAAGGTGGAGGTATTCCCAGATTGACTGGAGTATCAGAAGCAGGCTGAACAGTAACCGCGGGTGGTAATGTAACAGATAACCCCGCAGTAGCTACCAACGTCGACTCAACAAATCTTGCAACAACCTCCGATGGAGTAAAAGTAGGAGGTGGCAAGGAAATTATCTCCGGAGCCGAAAACTGAAACGTGGTTGGTGGAATACCAAATGATGATGATGTCACCACAGGAGCACTGGAGGTGATTGGTACTGTTACAGTCATCGAAGCTGGAACCATGGTCATACCAGATTACGAGGGTGGAGAGAAACGAACCACCCTTGAGCTTTCACCAGCTCCCGAACCCTCACCAGTTCTGGCCCTCTTTGATTGACGTATCAACTGGTCTAACTTCTCCTTGAAGTCAGATTCACTGTCATCTGAGTCTTTCTTTCTCTTACCATGTATTCTTTCTTGTGTGACCAGAATCTGTCGTGCTTCAGCGATATCGTCAGCGGAGGAGTCAGATTCTGTTCTCTCAGAATCTACTACAGACGTAGCTACCATCGAAACATTCACACCAGATGCCTCAGCTTCTGGTGCTTGAACCTCTGCAGCTTGATCAATCTGCTCCATATCAAAGAACCATTGGCCACCAAAAGCAGCTTCAAGATCTACCTGTTCCTCTGGAGCTGCAACAGGATCAGCAGGCAAAGCATGCTGTACCACAGGTGGTGGTTGAGGAACATCAGCCTGTTGTGGTGCCGGGTCCCGAAATTCATCTCCACGAGGAGCAATATAAGCAGGGTTCACCAAATAACCAAACAATGGAGTGTGCCGCGGACGAAGCTCTGGTTTGCTACGTGCGCTTGATGACCTACATTGCGCAAAGATCCTCTTACTTACACTCTCAACATAACGGATGGGACGTCGGTAGCATAGGTGCTACATGATTCAAAATCATCTGTAAGAATCTGGGGTACATTAAAAATCTTTCACGAGCGACCGCGCGTCTCTGACGATCGATTTCATAAAACATCATCTGACTGAAGCCGTAGGGCTTGTTGTAAGTCAGTACTGTCATTGCTGATTGCATCGTTGCACCCATGCCGTCAGTACTAGCTTTACGACCCGACATGCACACAATCGTCACGTGCATCAGAAAACGCCACTGATCCAATAAAAATCCCTTTCGCCTTTGAGTGTCACCCAATGGACCCGAATAGCCCATCCGTAAGAATGTACCATCTCTGAATGGAGCTGAAAAATCTGTAGGATCATCTCTAGTTTCAGTCCCGAACTGCAAGACGACCCTTATTTGATTTGCCGAGAATTGTACGACCTGATTGTTTACTGTAGCACGCATAACCGGAGGATCAACTCTACAGTCATATTCTACCGTTCGCCAGAAATCTTCAATATTCGGTAGAGAAATGGAGAGAGTTGTAGTGATGGCGTGAAAAATACGTGAGCGAACTAGGAAGGAGATGATCTCGCGATAATCGTCGATACCACTAGCATCCGGATCCAAAGTAATGTACATGTTGTGACCCGGCAAGAACTGTCGGTTGTTGTCACCACCTTCGTCACCACCAGCACCACCAGCTCCTGCTACAGCAGCCATATCTGCACAACAAACGGTCTAAGTTAGAACATCGACAAAGCAGATCATAACTTCGCCTGTTACCATGAGCGAAGTTATGATAACATCTTATGTGCAGGCGAAGTTAACCATATGGCGAAGTTGAGTGCAACTTCGCCTTAACCCTAACTTCGCCTGAGAACAACCAGGCTAGTTAATTAAACATGAGCAGGCGAAGTTATCCATAAGGCGAAGTTGAGAACAACTTCGCCTAAGCCTAACTTTGCCTGAATCTGAAACGGCGAGTACAGAGGTCCGATCCTGGGTTGTTTGGTTAATTTGTGATTGAAAACAAGAAAAGATGTTACTATGGAGATCTAGACGATTTACTGAGTTACGAACACATTAGAAACAGATTGGTTTATCAATTGTTTAAAAGTTAGCATAAACAATGTCACACATCGAATCACCACGGCCCTTGATTATCACCATTAGTATGAATTACATGTAATACCGAGCCTACACACCTTTAACACGGATTGGAAAACAGATAATACGGATTCAAGGATTAAGTACGCCGAGGGTTAGGAGTTTATATAAGTTCGCCGAGGGTTTGACCAAGTTGACCCTTATATAGGTTTGAAAATGCAAGGGCGAATTTAACCTTAACTTCGCCCCTGTGACAACTTCGCTGGTCAACAGATTATCATTAACTTCGCTCAAGGTCAACCATGGTCAACTTCGCCTCTTTACAAGTTCGCCTAAAGTGTACTCGGAAGTAAAGTGTGCTCGGAAAACAAAGTGTACTCAGAAAACAAAGTGTGCTCGGAAGTAAAGTCTACTCGGAAAGCAAAACACATGTATTTTTCAATTTTTAACTAGCACAAAGTGTACCCGGAAGCACTTTCCTAGCACAAAGTGTACCCGGAAATCAAAACACTTGTAATTTTTCAATTTTCAACTAGCACAAAGTGTGCTCGGAAGTAAAGTCTACTCGGAAAGCAAAACACTTGTATTTTTCAATTTTTAACTAGCATAAAGTGTGCTCGGAAGTACAAGTGTGCTCGGATTACTTAGTGCTCGGAAACAAAGTGTGCTCGGATTACTTAGTGCTTTTTCATTTTCTTTCACATAACACCAAGCATGCTCGGGAGCAAAAGTGTGCTCGGGAGCAAAAGTGTGCTCGGTAGCAAGGGTGTGCTCGGGAGTACTTGTGATTTTTCATTTTCTTTCACTTAACACCAAGCATGCTCGGGAGCAAAAGTGTGCTCGGGAGTACTTGTGATTTTTCATTTTCTTTCACTTAACACCAAGCATGCTCGGGAGCAAAAGTGTGCTCGGGAGTACTTGTGATTTTTCATCTTCTTTCACTTAACACCAAGCATGCTCGGGAGCAAAAGTGTGCTCGGTAGTACTTGTGATTTTTCATTTTCTTTCACTTAACACCAAGCATGGACAACTTCGCCTCTTTACCTTAACACAAGTTCGCCTAACTTAATTTACAAAACAGGACCTTATAAATTTGATCAAAGTGCAATTGTCTTTTAAAATTCTCCGCTAAAGATTTAAACTTTACGATCATAGAACCAAGTAACCAAGTTTTAAACCATAAAACGAAATATGCAATGTAAATTTTATAAATTAAATAAACGGGATCAAATTTCAGTCTTGACGCGAGCCTGCATGTTTTAGAAAAGATCCGAACAGGAATCATACTAATTAAGCTATTGTCACATAGATCCATGTTCAGCGGTATTATGACATAAAGAAACAGGTTGTAGGCAGGTATAAAACTTCGTATGGTTTTAATCGCTTCTGTGATACTGATTAGGTTCAATTAAGCTCCAAATTTAGATGGACATCACCTGAGATATTGTGATGCCTCCTATCTATTCTCAAAGCGTATTTGGCTTTCCCCAAGTCACCCCGAGTTGACTTCGACCCATAGTGTCTGATTAAACAGTAAGTACATATCGATCTTTAGAGTCTTCTTCCCGGTCTCTTTCTTGCCTCTTGATTGATATTTGAAACAACATAAGCTTCAGAAGGCTTAACAACACAGATATATATATTTAATAATAATTTTTTTTAATAAAGACATTAACACAGCTTCATCTTTTAGACGACTGCAAGTCCCGAATCTGGATCACTGCAGGTACTTGACACTATTTTCTCGGGAATCAGAACACTCACGGGCTCGTGTATGACTGGATAATCACTTTTCTGCCAATCATTCGGAAAGATGTATATGGAGACATGCACAACTCAGAATGATTCTCCACATTAAATCGAGGAGATTTAGTTTGTATCACTTCTACTTTTACGCACCATATAAAGCTACCATAACTTACAATGGCTGTTCTAGAGTCTTTTAGGCCTAATAACTTCACCAGTTAGGCACACATAATTAGTTTTTCTATCACTTTCCAAGGTTGGATCAATTTTCTTTTAAACATTGTATTGAAACTTCTTACGAAGTTATAGACTTGAAAAATTATATCATCTCCCGAAAAAAAATTTTAAATTCTATCGCCCCGATCAAGTCACAGTCTTCAGGTAAACGGCTATCCTGAAGATTCAATGGATCAGCTGGACCGACCACATACGAGTATGTGTCCTTCTAACTAAGTATGAACTACTATTTTTCAGCGAAAGAATAAAAACTCATCATAAACCGCCCAGGTCACTTTCAGTCATCTGGTTAATGGCTATCCTCATAATCTACTAGTAGAAGTAAGGACCAAACATATCCGAAGATATGTCCTTCAAACTGAAGCAACCGACATAATTCTAAGCGCTAGTGATGTTTTTTTTTATATATATAAAAACGAAAAATAAGGTTACTCGGGATTGATCATCCCATTTAGCTCAACAAGATTTTGAAAACGGGATCGGTCAAACGCTTTAGTAAAAAAATCGGCGAAATTATCCAACGAATCAACCTTTTCAAGCACAATTAATTTCTTCTCAGTACAATCCATATTGAGAGTCACATGACCATCACGAGTTGAGTTTGAGTTTGATTCTCACTTTGAGTAGTAGGCAGAGGATTCTGATTTTGAACTTGAACTTGGAGTGACTTTCGCCCCATACATTCCCGGATCCTGAACCTGATCAGTTGGTGTCTCCTTCCGAACCATGTTAAGTTCAAAATTTCGTAACTTATTGACCGCTGTTTCCAAATTAATATTGGCAAAGTCTTTATCCTCTCTCATCAAAACCGTGTACATTTCCTATTTCGGTTGAAGAGCATCAAGGAGTTTCTCTACTATCTCTTCTTCCTTGTATTCAATGGAGTAATTACTAAGTTCGGTCATCAAGTGATAATATCTGGTGATGATATCGTCAAGTGATTCATTTTTCAAATACTTGAATACAAAGAATTGGGTTTTTAGTAGCTTTGTCTTGGAGGTACGTATCCCCACATTACCTTCATATCAATTTTCTAGTGCTTCCCATAGCTCTCTAGCAGTTTTGTACTTCTTGAAGGTATGAAGAATCTCTTGTGGAAGAGCCATGGTTATTGCTGCATGAGTTTTACTCTCTGCCTCATACATTTTCTTTTCCTCCTCTTCCATCTTACTGTACTTCTTAATTTGATCACGACCTTCAAACAAGGATGTTGGTGGAATGTATCCATCTTGAATGCAAACCCACATCTTAGCGTCTTGATACTTCACGTACTGTTCAAACCGATCTTTCCATGCAACGAAATCGGTACCCTTAAGCATTTTTGGAGCCTTAGTAGCTGAACCGGCTTCAACCTCCATTTTTACCAGTTCTGTAATGTTTATTGAAGTCATAGTTGAAAGAAACACGACTCGAAATAACAAGTATTTAATATTTAAACAGTGACCAGACAGCGAAGTTGTGACAACTTCGCTTGTTAACTTCGCCTGATCCTAACTACGCTTGTATTCAACTTCGCTTATACTCAACTTCGCTTGACAACTTAACTTCGCTTAAACCTCCTAACTTCGCTGCTTACAACATCGCCTGCTCTTAACTTCGCCTTCTCTATAACTTCGCTTAAACCCTACAAACAGTGACGGCAACTTCGCCTGATGAACACAAGGTTTTTGCAGGTTTTAATTGGACGTATTGCGAGGTATGTGAGGGTGTAATGGGTTATATTTGATGGTGGGAGATGGTAAGACACAAAAACTAGGTATTTCAACGTAAACTCGTTCCGCGAATAGTCAAACGGAAATCCCGAACCACACAATCACGAGCAAATGCTCTGATACCAATTGTAGGTTCCCAGCCGGATCTACACAGGAGTATCTCGTAACTCGAGGGTGCGGAATCCCCACGAAATACGATACGAGCGTAAGATATATAATACGTTGAGACGATACACAAACACACGTTACAATACTAATAAACACGTTGTATTGCAACTCTTCAACACGTGATCTCGAATATCACTTACACGTACTGCCCAAAAAACTTAAACAAAACAAGCCGAAGTTAGGCATATATAGGCCTCGACAACTTCGCCTAACAGACTAGGCGAAGTTGTCTTAACTTCGCTTGTCTACAAGTTCGCTTACATCAGGCGAACTTGTGTGACACCATATCTAAAACCAAAACAAACAATCTAACACGATTACAGACACATACAAAACACTAGATACTGAACTACTGACATTATGCACCAACATCATGCCTTTGATATCGACCTCATACCTTTTACACTTGGTAGTTTCGACGTTGTTGTTGGCATGGACTGGCTATCCGAGAATAGAGCTGAGATTATATGCCATGACAAGATAGTTCATATCACTACTCCTTCCGGCAAAATCATCTCAATACAGGGCGAGAAGAGCGGCATGACTACTAGCATCGTCACACTCATGAAGGTGCAGATATATTTACGAAAGTGTCGTCCGGCGATTTTAGTTCATGTTATCGAGAAAACCCGCGGAGGAGAAGTGGATCGAAGACATACCGATTGTGCGAGATTTTCCCGAAGTCTTCTTGGAAGATTTGCCAGGACTCCCACCCATTCGACAAGTCGAGTTTCAAATCGACTTAGCCCCCGGTGCTGCACCCATAGCACGAGCCCCGTATTGGCTCACACCGGTAGAGCTTAAGGAGTTGTCCACTCAATTACAGGACTTATTGGATAAAGGTTTCATCCGACCGAGCTCATCACCATGGGGAGCCCCTGTCCTATTTGTTCGAAAGAAGGACGGGACTTTTCCGAATGTGCATCGACTACCGGGAGCTGAACAAGGTGACGGTCAAGAACCGTTATCCCCTACCCGAATTGATGACCTATTCGACCAGCTTCAAGGATAGAGTTACTAATCGAAGATCGATCTGAAGTCTGGTTACCATGAATTAAGAGTGTGCAAAGAAGATATTTCAAATACATCATTCAAAACTCGGTATGGTCACTATGAGTTTTCAGTTATGCCTTTTGGCATAACCAATGCACCTGTCGTATTCATGGGCCTCATGAATAGAGTATGCAAGGCGTATCTCGACAAATTTGTTATTGTTTTTATCGACGATATCCTCGTCTACTCGAAGAACAAAAGCGACCATGAAGAACACCTAAGGTTGGTCCTGGAATTATTAAAGAAGGAACAATTGTACACCAAGCTTTCTAAATGTGAATTTTGGCTTCGCGAGGTTCATTTCTTAGGACATGTGATCAATGAGAGTGGTATCCATGTTGATCCAGGCAAGGTAGAGGCCATCAAAAACTAGGAAGCACCTAAGACTCCGATTGAGGTGCGACAATTCCTAGGACTGGCTGGCTACTACCGACGTTTCATCGAGGGATTTTCAAAGATTGCTCGACCCCTCACCGCACTGATACACAAGGATACTAAGTACAATTGGGGTGATGCGCAGGAGTCTGCCTTCCAACTTTTGAAAACAAAACTCTGTAGCGCGCCTATCCTAGCCCTACCTGAGGGAACAGAAAAATTTGTAGTACATTGTGATGCTTTGATACAGGGTCTCGGTTGCGTGTTAATGCAACTTGAGAATGTTATAGAATATGCCTCTCGACAACTACGGGTACACGAGAAGAACTATACGACCCATGACTTGGAAGTCGGAGTTGTGGTGTTTGCCCTTAAGATATGGAGACGTTACTTGTATGGTACCAAGTTTACCATTTATACCGACCACAAGAGTCTCCAACATATCTACGATCAAAAGGAGTTGAACATGCGACAACGTCGCTGGGTCGATCTACTTAAGGATTATGATTGTGCCTTCAAATACCACCCGGGCAAGGCCAATGTAGTGTCCGATGCTCTCAGCAAAAAGAAAACACTTAAGCCTAGACGAGTGCGAGCATTACAACTGACGATTCGTGCCAACTTACCTGATCAGATTCGTGATGCTCAACTCAAAGCTTTGAAAGACGAAAACCTCCCATCAGAACTCATGCGAGGCATGGATAAGCAACTTGAAACCAAATCGGACGGGGTCCGATATTTCGAAAACCGGTTTTGGGTCACTCGATACGGAGACTTGAGAAATCTGGTGATGGACGAGGCACAAAAGTCCCGATATTACATTCACTCTGGCTCAGACAATATGTATCATGACTTAAAAGTACTTTAATGGTGGCCAAACATGAAAGCCGACATTGCCACCTACGTGAGCAAATGTTTGACATTTGCAAGAGTCAAGGTGGAATATCGTAAACCATCTGGTCTATTACAGCAACCGGAAATACCAACGTGGAAATGGGAACACATTTCCATGGACTTCATCACAAGATTACCCAAAACAGCGCCGGGATGCGATATGGGTGATCGTTGACCGGTTGACTAAGTCTACACATTTCCTAGCGATCAAGGAATCGGATATGATGGAAAGGTTGACTCGCATCTACATGAAAGAAGTAGTGGCTAGACATGGAGTGCTTGTTTCAATAATATCCGATCGAGATCCCCGTTTCACTTCACACTATTGGAAGTCACTACAGAGCGCGCTAGGCACCCGCCTTGATATGAGCACATCATACCATCCTCAAATGGATGGGAAAAGTGAACGCACCATTCAAACTTTGGAAGACATGTTGCGTACATGCGTATTGGATTTCAGAAAGAGCTGGGAACCCCACTTGCCCCTGGTAGAGTTTTCGTATAATAACAGCTACCACGCCAGCATTAAATCAGCGCCGTTTGAAGCATTGTAGGGGCGGAGGTGTCGATCGCCTCTTTGCTGGGCAGAAGTGGGTGACAGCCAAATCAATGGTCCCGAATTAGTACTTGAAACCTCAGAAAAGATTGTCCAAATCCGGAATCGCATGGCGGCAACACGGGATCGCTAAAAGAGCTACGCCGATAAGCGCCGAAAACCTCTGGAATTCCAAGTGGATGACAAGGTTTTACTGAAAGTCTCACCTTGGAAAGGTGTAGTTCATTTTGGGAAACGAAACAAACTAAATCCACGATACGTTGGCCCATTTCGAATAACTGAACGTATCGGCCCGGTAGCGTACCGATTGGATTTACCAGCAGAACTCAGTGATGTACATAATGTTTTTCATGTATCCAACTTGAAGAAATGTCTTTCTAACGAAACACTAGCAGTCCCTTTGGGCGAGTTGCAAGTTGATGAACAGTTACGCTTCATCGAAGAACCAGTCGAAGTCTTGGATTGGAAAACCAAAACACTCAAACACAGCAAGATTTCCATCGTTAAAGTTCGTTGGAACAAGAGACGTGGACCAGAGTTCACGTGGGAAGCGAGGATCATATGATGAAAAAGTATCCTCACCTTTTCAAAGGGTTGACCAAGCACTGAAAATCGCGAAAACCGACAAACCATCAGAAAACACCGGAGGTATGAATTAAATTTCGGGACTAAATTTCTTCAACAAAGGGATGATGTGACAAACTGAATATTTTTGCTCTTTTTCAGACAGCCTTCGCGACATGACACAAATTTTCGGGACGGAAATTCTTTCAACATGGGAATGATGTGACACTCGTCAATTTCAGGTTAACTTCGTTAACCCAAACTCCGTTAATTCAAACTCAAGCTTAAACGAACTATGTCATTCCAGTTAACGCATTTCTCATTGCATTTAATTAGAGTTTAAATGACACATGACAATCAATACACAAATAGTCTTTCGGAGTTTCACCAAATCACACACAAGTCGACTCAAACCGTTGGTGAACAAACAATAAATATTATATACAAGTACTTGGTATAAATGCGTGTTATGTTTATATGTAATTTGGTGCTTGCATGTATAACATCATATTATGGATGAAAAAGATTAGTTTGTGCTAGAATTAAACTAAATAAAAGTTGAGGGTGCAAGTTGTAACATGTGAAATAATTAATTATTATATAAAAAATTCAATATCACAAACCTTAACCCTTTCCCTCTCTCCCTCTCCCTCTTGCGACACAGCCCCCCTCCCTTGTTCGATCGAAACACACAACACACACACACACAATCATCCTTGCAAGCTTGTTGAAGGTTTAAGGTGCTAACTAGGTAAACTAAACACTATATCTAACCTATTCTATCGATTTTTGGCATCATTGAACATATTAATCATAAACCCTAGATGTTAAAGTTGTTGATTGTTGATGAGTTAGGGTTGTATGCATGGTTATTTGTTCATAGGTTAGTAGTTTGATAAATTTTGGTGAAAAAGTGATGCTGTACAGAACTATAAATGCATGTTAAAACGACTGTAACTTGATGTTAATGATATGTTTTGTAGTGATTATTGATTCTATGATGTAGTAGGTCGGGTCTAGTTTCTAAAAAGTCTGAGTTTATAAGTTTTGGACATGTGGAAATCAATTTTTATTAATTTACAAATCTGTTGCGCAAGTATGATTCGCAAAGCCTTCTTATTGGCTTTTTTGTAAATAGTATATCTCACAAACGACATAACCAATTGAGTTGATTCTACATTTGGAAGTTAATAATTTGAGTGTGGAACTAACTTAATTGTCCTTGCATTAATTGGATTAACCATGTAATGGTAATAGTAAAGAACGTTTTGTTGCACATGAAGATGACTGTTGTGTACTTATTGTGTTGTTTTGATTATTGTGATAAAACCGTATGTAATAATAATATAATAAAAATATTTTTAGAAAACTAACTCACGTGTTCTTCTATGATAAAATATTATAATTTTATCTACATGTTATGATTAGTGAAATAGAGTAATCTTGACGTGCTAAATTCTGTCTCGGTAACTTAGCTGTTGAATTCTTGAATTAAACATGAAAAGTGATTGTTTGATCGATGTTTGTAATATGTTTGACGTATTTGCCCTTGTGGTAGATGTTTTACTGATAATGTATCGTAGTAACACTTAACACTATACTTAATCACACTCGTATATTATCACCAACGTGTTTGTCGAGTCGAACTTGTTTGATATGGTCTAAAAGATACATGTTATTATATAAATATTTCCTACATTTTTAAGTACTTTGAGCCCGGTTTTTATTGAATATATTTCTATTTGACTCATAATTGGATTTTAAAGGCTATGTTTTTAAACGAGCAAAATTAAAGTATTTATGCTAAACTTGAGACCACAATGACATCAAAGTAATAATTGGTGGAATAAATGGCATATGTTGTGGAGTTTCATGTTCACGTGCTTATTAAAATATAAAATGTCACGTTAACCATGCTCTAATTACTCATGAGTTTCATTTCTTTAAAAAGAGCAGGAGAGCTCGTTGAACTATTTCAAATGGACTTTAAAGTTTACAAGACATATGAGAGGCCCACAAGAAATAAAGAAAAAAACCTAAAAATATATTATAATATAAAAAGACTTACCAAGAGAGTCAAAAGGGGAGCATATCAAGAATATAACAGGGGGTTTACGTTTGTAGTTGATGGCAACATATATAATATATATATAATATTATTTTGTTTTTTTTGGTCTGGCGTGAAGAAAAAGAGAAAGAAAGAAAGCATATTACAATATTCTTTGAGGGTTTTGTTTTTGGGGATCACGTGGGAGAGCTACCAAAGAAGAATATATAACACATAATAAGTGTGGTGCGGCCACCGTTACAATAATTTGGAGTTTGTTTTGCGAAGGCTACTGTGAAGGATTCCGAAAAGAATATAAAAGACAAGCAGGCACGTCAATACATGTAATTCTTTTATTTTTAATGAATCATACTCTTTATATTATTTTTGTTTCATACTTTATTATGAGTGTGGCTAAATACTTTATACTACCTAGGTTTTGGTTGAGTACTATGTTATATTAAGACAGAATTACAAAAATTGTCCTTTATCTTTGCACTCAATTTCGGTGGATGTCCTTTATCTTTAAAATTAACATAATTTGTACTTTACGTTTCAAAATGTTTCACCGTTTGTCCTTTGGTCTTAACCCAGTTAGTTTTCCTGGTTAACTTTGGTTATGTGCTGTGCACATGAGGGCAAATTGGTCATTTTACCAATTAATTTTATTTTTTTATTAAAAAGAATGATTAAGATTAACAAAATATAATAATAATAATAATAATAATAACAATAATAATAATAATACTTCATATAATATAATGTAAAAATAATAAATAAGTCTACCTGTTTGGCTTTGTAACCCAAACGACGAGCCTTATCGGGTCAGGTCGGGTGAGTAACCCGAAAAATGAACGGAAGCTGACGTTACTCCCAACACTTGACTCTCTGCATAAACCTCATGACATCGGATTGCTTCTTCCTCCATAGCTCCGACGACTCTTACTCTCACTCACGACCACTTCCTCCTCCGGCCGCCGTACCGTCAATAGATCTCATAACCAAAACCCAGATAGGATTCCGAACCACTGCCGGACTATCCTCTATAAACGACACAATTCTGCCGTCAGTTTCTACGTTCGAAGCGTAGATATCCTTCCTAAACTCTTCGCAATCATACGTCACATGCAAATTCTGTCAAGCTAGGCTATTAAGAGGCGTACAGTCACTGGTTTTTGTTTATTTTGGTCCCAAAAAACAGATCTTAACCCGGATTCGATTTCGTTTACTTTGACAATCGGGTATGCTTGGTCATCGGAGATGATGATGGGTGTGGGTGGTTGGTTGGTGGTACTCGTGAAGAAACAGAGAGATGGGTTTTGATTAATCTATTACTTTTAATTATTATTATAATATTTTGTTAATTGTAATTGTTCTTTTTTTTAAAGTTTTTTTAAATCAATAGGTAAAATGACTAAATTTCCCTCATGTGTACAGCACATGATCAAAGTTATCGAGGAAAACTAACTGGGTTAGGACTAAAGGACAAACGGTGAAATATTTTGAAACATAAAGTACAAATTATGTTAATTTTAAAAATAAAGGACATCCACTGAAATTGAGTGCAAAGATAAAGGACAATTTCTGTAATTTTGTCTTATATTAATGGTTTGACGAACTACTATTGATTGTTGGTTGATTTAAAATTATGGTAAATGTTTTTAATTGGTTTGGTCATGGTATTGTTGAGTAATTAAATCTAGTTTATTATTTTAATAATTATTCCACTTGTGTTTAATAGTTTTTGGTGATTGTTAGACGCATGATTAGGTTGTCTACTTTGTATTTTCAACTTGTTTGCGGTCGATGGTCGAAATAACCGTAGGAATAATTTATAAAAGTTTATTAGATTTTGTTGTTCTATCTCTAGAGAGGTCGGGAGGCAATTTAGTGTTGTGTCATCTTTGTCTTTTGCGGGTTTGGGTAATAATTACACGGGAGTGAGTTATCCTAGGTCCCTTAGATTATTGTGTCACAAGTCATGTTCAAGTTAATTATTAATACCCTCGTTATATTAATATATATTGTATTCGAAGAGACAGGGAGGTGATTTGGGTTTTGGGGTACCATAGTATTATTAGGTAAGGTGAGACCGGGAGGTAAACCAAACCTTTAACAATTGAGCTTCACATGTAATTAGAGTTCTAGGGTGTCGTCGGTGAGGCCGGGAGGCGATCTAGCGTACTTTAGTGGTCTTTAGTGTCATATTTTTATAGATATTGTTTTTCAACCAAGTCAAGTTCGTTAATTATTAATTTAACTAGTAGGATTCCTTTACCTAGGTAGTCGTTTCTCATATATGTTTTAAAACCTGATTTTTGTAAAGTTATATTTTTAGTTAATTTTTAATTAGTTTAAGTAATATAAAAAAAATTCTAAAAATCAAAAGAAAAGACTGGGTTAGTAATCTTTTAGGTTTAATAATAAGAGTTTACCCATAGTGTCCTAGGTTCGATATCCGTTATTACTTTCTAACTACATTGTGACCGGTACACTTGCCGATTGTGTGTTTTTAGGTTAATTCGGTAAAATGATGAGTCAAGATTTGACACAAAACTGATCAGATGGAAGATTGGAATCTTCTCAACCTCCTCAGAATTCGCTAAGTATGGATCCGGGCACACCTTAGACCTCCGAGCAAGGTTTTACTTGGTCGGGCACGATATTTTGTCTATTGGGCAGGGTTATCTTCACTAAGTCTTCTTTAGTGATCATCCGAGCAAGGTTTGCAAACTTGTGTATTACCGGGCAAGGTTCACTAGTATATGCAAGTCCGCGCAAGGATCAAGCAGGTTTGTTCTTCATTGCCAAGTAAAGTTCACTTCCGAGTAAGCTTTAGGCTAACCAAGCTCAAGAAACCAAGTATTTGAGATCGGGCAAGGTATTCATTAATAAAGATGGTCCGGGTATGCCTGGTGTTTAATGAAGTATCACAAGTATCATCGGGCAGGATTCAACTCTAGCAAGGTAAAGTGCCTCCAAGCACACTTTGCTAATAAGCTTATTCCAGGCAAGGAGTTGATAGAACCATTGAAGAACAAGGTTGCTCGTAAGGGTTTGTCGGGCAAAGTCTGATAAAGCCAAGAAGATTGAAGGCTACCCGGTGAATATTTTACTTGGTAAAATACTCTTCAAGTAAGGTCTACCCGGAAACTGATCCCGAGCACACTTCTATATTACCAAGTCATAAAGGATGGCAGAGCATACTCGGAAAGACAAGATTGATGCAAAGCCTACCCGAAAGACTTGTTTTACACTTAGATTATTTCTGAATATGTATTATCGTATAGGGTTTCTAGAAGGAATGGCAGCTGTAAAGGAGGTGTCAGGGCTATAAATAAAATAATTTAGGGCACACCTACACAAGCAACGGTACACACAACAAGGCAGACGGACACATTAATTAAGAAAGAATATTGTGTGTGTGACGGCTCTCCTTCAAGAAACCCTTAATTGATTATCCACTTTGTATGATTGATATTATATGAATGGAAATCTTTTGAGTTAATCTTGTTTTTGTTGATTACCTTTGAATACTGATTTAGCAACCGTATGTTTGTTATTGATTCCGCCTTTAACAAACGGTAATCATTCTAAATATAGCAACCCGTCTTGTCGACACATTTATTTGTGTGAGTTATGGCATGATTTAAGTAAGATCCATCTGAAATCGGGGACCTGACAAGTGGTATCAGAGCAGGTTGTTGCTATTTTGGAAAGATTCTTGTTGCTGATTGAATATTTGAAGAAAGATAACGTAAGCAGACCACTGTTCCATTGATTTGTGACGTCAGCAACTCTGTTTTTCATTTTTCTTCCAGATCTATAATCTACCGGTGTTTTCTCTTCCTTATTTCAATTAAAGTTTTAATCTTTATATATAAATCTTGCTCTAATCATATCAGACACATCAGATCTGAACAACCTGTTTTCAGATCTGATTATTTTTTAAACTTTGATTTTTACTAAGAAACTGATTTTAAGTCTTTGAAAATGTCTGGATATGAGGAAAAAGAGGTGTCTACTAACAAGATACCAAGATTGTATGGACAGGAAAACTTTACCAAGTGGAAAGTGCTTTTTGAAACAACAGTGTGCTACAATGATGTTGATATGTGGAACTCCATCAAGATTGGTCCACAAGCTGATGTTGAGGAAGGAGCAAACACAGCTACAACTGCCGCTGTAAGAGAAAGAATGAGAAAGGTGGATGACAAGGCCTTAGCTATGATTAAGCTAGGATTGTCTTGGGAGATTCTAACCAAGGTGGCACATCACACAACTTCCAAGCAAATGTATGATGCTATCCTTGAGATGTATGAAGGGAATACTGAGCTGAAGAACATAAAGAAGCAAAGATTGAAACAACAGTTGGAAAGGTTCAAGTATAAGGAAGGAGAAAGGTTGAAATCAATACTAGAATCTTTTCTAGGTATTGTGAATGAGTTGAGGACAACTGATTATATCATGACTGACTTTGATTAAACACAAAGTTACTCAACTCAATGCCAAAGGAATGGTATACTGCTTGCAAGTTCATCCTTCAGAAGCATAATTTCAATGACTTGAAATTGGATGATGTAGTATGCTTCCTTCAGGCTGCAGAACTGGAGATGATAGAGAATGAAATGATTAAGGAAGAAAGACCTTGCTTCAATGTCTCAAGTGCATTGATTGCACCCATGGGAAATTTGACTACAAAGAATCAAAAACAAATTCCCATTATTGAAGAACCAGTTGAGCACAATGTTGATACTCCAAAGTCTTTTATTGATGGTAGCACAAGTAATCAAGGAAATCAGCAGAGGTTCAATGTGTAACTGATTGATGACACTGATACTGCCTCAATGGCAAGTGGGAATGGTCCCACCCTAGTGGAGGAAATGGTCAAAGCAATGAAACACAGGCATTGCTGTCTATGTTTACTGATTCATATAATGCATTTGTTTCAAAGAATCTAATTCACACACGTGTAGTACAAGATGATTAGAGCAAATTGTTGCAGATAATTTAGAAGACATGGATTTGAAGTGGCAAGCTGCCATGTTAGCTTTGAGAAGTAAGAGGTTGTATAATAGAACTGGTAGATCTCTGGTTTCTGGTCCTAATGAGAGGATTGGATTTGACAAGTCAAAGGCAATCTGCTACAATTGCCAACAGCCAGGACATTTTGCAAGAGAATGCAACTTGCCAAGGAATTATCAGATGAATCAATTCCAGAATCAACAGCCAAGAGGTCAGCAGCAATACCAGCAGAATCAGCAAAGAAACAACAACCAAAACTTCAACAACAACCAAAACTTCAACAACAACTTCAATCCCAACAACCATTACAATCCCAACTTCAACAACTTTCAGCCTCAAATGAATAATCTTAATCAAGGGGTGCCTCAGAATCAAGGATTTCAAATGAACAATAATTAGAACCTTCAAGCAGTTGAAAATGTTCCAAACAACACTGTTCCAGCCAACCAAAACCAACCAAGAAACCAAGGAAATGTGGCAGTGACTACACAACATGAAGGTAACTTTGATTGGAGCAATCATGAAGAAGACATTACAGATGATATCAAGAGAGCAAATGTGGCATTCATGGCCATAATTGAGAAAGAAACTGCATCTTCATCTCAGGTACAATCTGCTCCTACTGTTGATTTAAATGAACTTATCAATGAATTGAAAACAAAAGTAGGCAAGCTGGAAAGTGAGTGTTTTAGGAAACAAAGTATCATCAATACATATGAGGCAAGTGAACTGATAAGTGAAGAAAGAATGAAAAGTTTGGAAGAGGACTGTGTAAACAGCTACAGAGCTCAGAAAAAGTTCACAACTGAAATAGACGGGTTGAAGAAAATGGTTATAGAAGAAAAGGTACAGAACACAAAACTAAAAGCTGATAATGAATTCTTGAAGAACTTGATCTCCACTGGAAACATCTGTGGAATTTTAAATCAAGTTAAGGAAGAAGACAAGTACAAAGCAGTACTACCACCATTCAACAACAACTTTATGCCAAAAGTTGATAAAGAGAAAAGAAATGCATATCTACAACAATTCAAAGATGTTTTTCAAGACAAAGAAGAACTTGTAGATTTGTACAAAAATGTTGAGGTGAGTGAAGGAGAGTTTGTTGTGAAGAAAGAATTGAAAGAAGAAAAGTCAATTGGAGTTCAAGTCTCTGAAGATGACCTTGAGTCAATTGATTTGAATCAAGATGACTTGAGTTATTTGAGTGATCAAATTACTGAAGAGTAAATCAAAGTTGCCGAAAGAGGAAGAAAATACAAGAAACCAGAATCTGTTGATCAACTTCCAAAGTATCCACCAGTCCCACCAAGAATGAAGAAACAAAATGATAAGATGAAAAGAGAACAGGTATCTTTTGACATTTGTGAAAAGAAGAAGATAAGCTACAATACAGTCAGGCCACCAAGCAAGGCTGTGTTGGAAAGGATAAAGCAAAACAAAAGGAAGAGAATAACTGAAGAAGTTGATTCAGAAAAATTTATCCCAGTTTATCCAGTTTTCTCTAGTCATGAAGTATTGGATATTGGAGAAGTGGAAACTATGGAAGAGTATGAAAAGAGATAGTCAAGGTTTAGAGAGAGTAGTGATGAAGAACCTATGATTATGGAAAAGGTTGTCTTTGTCAAAAGCAAACTTGACAAACAGGATATCAAGATTGAGGAGTTTGTGCCTTTCTCAATTAACTTTGATAATTTAAAGAATCAGAAGACTCTAGGAGTCAAGTCACCTAAGCCAAGTGAATGGTTTAAGAAACCAATAGAGCATGAAAAATTTAAAGGCAAGGTATGGTGCAAGAAGTGTGATGAATATGGTCATCACACAGACTCATGCAATGAGAGATTGAAATTTCAACCATTTCATGTCCCAGATGGAACAAAGTATGGTCAAGACTTTATCCTGTAGAAACAGAAGTATGATGTATATCTGGGAAAAGGAAAGGTGTGTGGAAATGGAACCATGAACAGAGAAGAAAAGAAATCTGAAAAGGAGACAAGAATTGAGAAGAAAGCTGAAATAAAAACAAAGAAGCAAGTGGCTGAATCAGCAAGAAGAAGTAAATCTTCTAAGAAGCATGAGAAATTGACCAAAAAGAACTATCAGCCATTAAGAACCAAACAAGATACTCAATCAGTCAAATCTAAAGAATCTCAAGAATCATCAAGCAGTGAGAAGACAAGAAGAAAAGGTGTATATCCTAGAAAGAAACCAACAGAATTCACTGGTGATGAGAAGTTTTTGCTGAAACATGGATATGAACCACAAGGTTTCCTATGGAAACCCAAGACTGAAACTAAAGTTGAGATAGTTACTGATGTGAGAGAATACTTTGAAAAGAAAGATTATGTAATCAAAGAGTATGCCACTGACTCAGCTGAATTAAAGACCTCAACTTCACTTGTTAAAACCCCAAGAGAATGTGGTTATGAAACTGATAATTCAGACATCTTAGAAGTCACTCATGAATATCCAGAACCAACAACACTCACTTCCCAAGCTGTCATAGAAACTGAAATTGATGAGTTGCAAGCTGTAGAAGCCTGCACTTCATCACTCAACTAATCAAATTTTCTCTTTTGTGCAGGAACAGTCCACTCCTCTGAATGAAATATGGTATATGGATAGTGGTTGTTCTAGGCACATGACTTGTGACAAAAGATCACTTGTTAATTATGAAGAAAAATATGAAGGACCTGTAGCATTTGGAAATGATGAAAATGGTGGAAAGATTGTGGGGAAAGGAATTTTTAACAAATGGAAAAGTCTCATTTGACAATGTATTTCATGTTGAAGGTCTTCAGTATAATCTACTGAGTATATCACAAATGTGTGATAAGGGATACAAAGTCAGTTTTGATGATTCCCACTGTTTCATCTTAAAACCTGAGTTTGTCATTCCACCTGAAATGATTATGATGATGGCACTAAGAAATGGCAACTTGTATGAACTGAATATGAAAGAAATTGTTTCAAGAGGGGGTGCATGTTTTGTTTCCAAAGCCACTGAAAATGAATCAAAATTGTGGCATAGGAAACTGTGTCATGTGAACTTAATGAACATGAATAGACTTGTCAAAGGTGAGCATGTCATAGGCTTACCTACAAGAGAGTTCAAAATTGGAAGATCATTGTAATTCATGTCAAAAAGGAAAACAACACAAATCTACTCATAAGCCTAAGCTAATCAACTCAATTGATCAAATACTTGAATTACTTCACATGGATCTTTTTGGTCCTGTGAGTGTGCCAAGTATAGGAAAGAAAAGATATTGTCTTGTGATCATTGATGACTATTCAAGATACACTTGGGTTTATTTCCTAAGTACCAAAGATGAGACTGCATAGTTGATTAAGGGTTGTGTAACAATGATTAAGAATAAGTTGAATAAGAAGGTTAAAATGATGAGAAGTAACAATGGTACTGAGTTCAAGAATAGAGTTATGCAAGAATTTTGTGCAGAAAAAGGAATACTTCAACAATTCTCAGCTCCTAGAACTCCTGAACAAAAAGGTGTTGCAGAAAGAAGAAATATAACTTTAATTGAAGTTGCAAGAACCATGTTAGCAGATGCTAACCTACCTGTTACTTTTTGGGCTGAAGCAATAAACACTGCTTGCTATGTTCAGAACAGGGTTCTTGTAAACAAAAGGCATAACAAGACTCCATATGAAATATTCCACAACAGAAAGCCTTATATCAAGTTTTTCAAGCCCTTTAGATGCAAATGTTTTCTTTTGAACACTAGAGATTATTTGAACAAGTTTCAAACAAAATCTCTAGATTGTTTCTTTGTTGGATATTCTACACACTCAAAAGCTTACAGAGTATATGTGAAAGACCATTTGAGTGGTATAGAATCATCTGATATTATTTTTAATGAGAATCAATTCAATACAGTTGATGGTGCAGCATGGCTGGTTGATCATGAAAAGTTAATAAGGTCTTTCAAGATTTATCCTGAAGACTTTGATGACTCATTCTACAAGACCAGTGAAATTGAAGAGAAAAAGAAGAAACAACTGGACTTGGAAGAATTGTGGAAAAAGTTTGCTGAAAAAGAAAAGGAATATACTTTTGTGAAGAATTCCTCAAGTGATATTGCTGAACAAGCTCAAGAAGATAATCAAGAACACAACTGTTTCTACAAACATGATTGTTCAAACTCCTTATGTGGAAAAGAATCATCCTTCTGAAAACATCATTGGAGATTTGCATGAAAGAGTTATAAGAAGTCACTCAGAAATTGCAAACATCTGTCTTTACTCCTGTTTTCTATCCCAAATAAAG